>NC_043986.1:3582025-3782025 GCF_902150065.1 Myripristis murdjan
AAATAAAATAATAATTTAAAAAAAAGCATGTCTGCGCCATTTTGCCTTTTCTACCAAAAAAGTTGTAGCTCTCGTCCTGGAGGGTGCAAACTGAGGAACCGGCCCGCGTTTCGCTGAGTTTTTGGAGTGGAACCGTTGCATCATGAGCCCGACCCCTCACACCTGTTGGAATAACTAATCTGCATAATCTGAGCCTGACAGGGTTCAGATTGAGAATAATAATCCCTGAAGGGTGCCGGTTCCTCAGCTGGCGCCGGCACCGCAAATTAATGTTTTTATTTGCAGACGTGTTCACAACCGGACGGCAAAGTTCTCTTGGTCGTCGTCTCCATGGAGAATAAGCCACGCCCACTCGGTTCCCGCTTGGGAACGACTGTTTTCTGGTTCCAGCTGAGAATCAAGTTTTCCGTTCAGGGACCTAATCTGTATTCGGTGGGAAATGTGAGGAACGGTTCTAGATTTTGGTGCACGGACCAGAGCAGAACCGGTGTTGTGTTGGTGTTAAAGGGGTGTGTGAGCGCCTCTGTCATTGTGCACTGACCGCTTCTCACCAGAGGGGTCGCCAAAAACAAGCCAAACATGGATCTGGTGGATTATGTCACTTTAAATCGAATTTAGTCCAGAAATGACTAATCTGGAGTTCAGGCATGCTTTGAAAAGTCAGGTTTTTAGGATTGACTATTCCAGATTAAGGCCTGGTCCTGTTCTGTTTCCATGTAATCTCTGTCCGGGAAACTACCCCGCAGGATTTTTCTGTATTTTGTAAAAAAAATTGTTTGTGTGTGTGTAGAAATTCAAAGTCATGTAACTGTACGAGTTTAAAGTTGATTTGTATGACAGTTAGTCAGACTACATGTTGACCATCAGATTAACTCGTTAACAGATAATCCAGTTGTCCAGCCTCTCTCTTTCCTGCCCAGATTATTTGCAGATCTAATTCAGATGGATTATGTTTCCACCTGGTCGGGCTGTGAATCTCTGGTTTGACATCGATTCAGTTCGACTCCGGATTCTCTCGTTGGAGATTCAGTTTGAGAGGGATTTTGTTTTTTTTCTGCTTCTTCATTCTGGGATTAAAGTCGACCGTGTAAACTGTGATTCAGGTTGATTCAGTTCAAAACATTTTTTATGTCAATTATAGAAACATGGAGTCATTTTTCCTCATCATACAACAGAATCACTTCAACGTTATTTATTTTACACAGATAATTTAGTGACAAATATTACAGTTGATAGAATTTTGTCAGTGAATATGTTATTCATTATAGGAGTTGTTAATCTATTCAAAGCATTTTGATTCAAGTCACAGTGATACATTTTATTTATTGGTTTATTTCAGCAAATTGATTCATTTTAATCAGCAGATTTTTTGATTTTCACTGAGCTGTTCGATGTAGTTTAGTGATTAAAATGACAAAACGACACATATCTCTGAGGAAACATGACACAGTTACACATCAGTGTCACCGGTCTGTGATGATACCTCAACATGCTTTCCCACTGGACTAAATTCCTTATTGAATTACATCTTTTACTCAGAAAAACAGACGTACGACTTCATGCAAATCAGGCCCAAAGAGCATGAATTCCACAGAAGTGCATGTACAGCAAAATGTGGTGATAATGATGGGAAGGGAAGTTCAGTCGAAAGATGTTACACAACATTTTGACCCACTTTAAAAAAAAAAAAAAAAAACGGTTATTGTTTGAATTGCATCATGTCCTCTTGTAAGGAGGAGCACGGTGCAGATGGTTTTACTCTCCTCTGTGATTTCATGTAATGCATGACTGTTGGCTGTGCATTTCTTTGATTTAATTAATTTCCGCTCTTTCTTTAGTTTAAAACCGATTTTCAAACCCAGTTTCAGAGGTGAACAGAAACACCAGAGCCACCGTGTAAACATATAGCCAGGGTTAGTCAGTGACAGACGTCGCAGGAAAAAGGAGTTTTGGTGAACCAGGAGGTGTTTGCCAAGATATTGAGTTGCCTAATCCAACCTCAGTGCCCTGCCCAAAGGCTCCTCAGCAGCATTAGGAGTGGTTTTGTCAGTGTGAAGTGTAGAGCGGCATGTCAGGGAGGCGCTGGTTTGTTCTTGCTGCTCCAACAGTCAACAGGCGGAGTGACTCGACCGGTCCCGCCGCCTGGGGCCGGGGAGGAGCCGGCCAGAAACCCTGCAGGCTACAGGACAGGGACTGATGCACTGCATGAAACCGCTTAAAGGGACAGTACACCCACTTCAAAACGTGGCTCTTTTTACCTTATTATTACTCGTCAGGTCTATCTTCATCATTAATAAAACACACAAGCTGAAACAAAGTGGAGTTTTAATCGTAGACGTTGAATGGGAGGAACTGGCGTGGGCCCTTGGCGGGTCTCTGGAGTGTTTCCAGGTGTTTCATGTTACCATGGCAACAGCAGCTGTGGCGTTCACTGATGTCACCGTGTTGGCAGAGGAGTTTGCCTGAATAACTGCCACGGTGACGTTGGCAGCAACGTGATCTCTGTCACGGTGCTGCAGCAACAACGACGGAGGAAGTTAAAGTCAACGCAGGAAGTTAATTAAAACCATCTGCGTGCTGCTAAAGTTCTTTTAAAAAATGATTTGAAGCTAATTCACAGCCTGTCTCGGGTAGAGTGTCGGGTCCTGACAGGCTTTGGACAAAAGATTCAGACAAAACTTTAGAAATTATGTTTGGGTTCGATCACGTCGGTGTTAATTTAGTGAAAAATGAAGGACCTGCTGTTTGGTCTGGGCAACGTCCCGTACAGTGCTGGAGTTTACGTGACGACACTGAAGGCAACACGTAGGTTATTTCAGGTGGTAAATGTGACCTAGAGATGGAGGCCGAGCAAAATCTGGGGCTCGGGTCGGGATCGGACACAAAAAAGAGAATGCCTGTCGGGTTCGGTTCCCATGACGTCCAATCCGAACTCCAACCTCAAAATAATAAACTAAAGTAATATTAGCCAGTTAGATGTCAGCTAAATTAATCCTGATTACCTGCGTTAGTCGCCTCTGAGGATTAAATCTCCATGGTGATCTCACACTTCACCACATTTCTTAAAGTTTCTGTTGGAAACGTTTTTCTTCATAATTTTGACTAATCAGTCCCACGCAGCGGGTCCGAGCTCCGCCGCCGGGGCCGGAATCTCATCTCTTGAAATCAAACAACCAATCAGCTCAAGGAGGCGTGGCCACGTGAGCGTGCACGATGGTGGGAGGGGCCTGGAGGAGGGACGAACCCTCAGCTGTTTGAATTTAAAGGCCTGTTCTGCACAGAATTCAGCCCATCTTACATGCAAGGTTTATGTCCTTGTTTGATGTGGTGAACCGTGATTTTAAAGAAAGTCACCACGGTTCTGTGTTTCATGTTTCATAACTTTCACAGAAAAAAAAAAAAAAAAAAAACTTTTGGATCCAGTTGTTGGTTTGTGTTTGAAATTCAAGAAAGAGCTAATTTTTAAACTGAAAGCTGAGGCAGGAGCAGAGCTGTGTGACCGGGACAGGAGCAGAGCGGACGCCTACAGGCTTTTACGAGCAGGTCGGCGTGTCTCCTCCCAGCATGCAGCGGTGGTATGTCGCTGTGAAACCGGCAGACATGTTGGCTCTGTGACTCGACACGCTCGCACAGCAGACCTGTCCGCCCGCTCGGCCGCTCGCAGCTTCATCACCGCACAGAGGAGGACTCGCTTAACATCCTCTGCTCCACATCACACTGTTTTTTTTAACATTCTCCCTTCACACTGCACATTTGACAAATCTGACAAATGTCTTCATTGTTGTAATATTTTGTCAGATAAATGCACATATTTTTACATAAGGCACAAACTTTGTTTTTTACAAATTTCTAATTCACATAGTGGTATATTCATTTATATTTATGTCTTTTTCTATTTCTTATCATTTCACTTATGCTTATGATAGATTCTTCTTCTGAGAGTTTGAGAACCTGCAGCTGAGCCAGATTCCCCTCGGGGATCCATGAAGTATTTCTGAATCTGAATCTGATTCTGAACTTTAAAGGGAAACTTGAATCGAAATGTCGTCTTTGTGTATTTTTCCCCTCGTGCTTTTCTCTGTTTGCACACAGGATTGGGACAGAAAATCCAGCTGACTGTGTCGTTTCCCGGTCAGTTTGGAAACCAGTTTGTTTGGTTTCATTCCATAATGTGGCAGTGTCCATCTAGAAAAAATTAAACTGGAAAAAAAAAAAAAACATAACCAAGTCATTACTCGGTATTTCAACAAGTTAATGTATAAAGGCAAATATTGGCAAATAGTAACTATAATAGCTTTCAGCCAGCTGTCATGTCTCAGGTTTTTTTTTGTTTTTTTTTTTATTATGCAGCCTCACAGCATGAATTTAACTCACCGATGTTCAATAATTTATGAAAAAACAAACATGCAGGTGAAACTGTGTGTTGTGAAAGAGGCTGAGTCAGAGAGGATCAGCTTGTAAACACCTTTTTACAGTGAGGGCTGCTGTGGCACACACACACACACACACACACACACACGTGGTATAATTATTGGAAAGGTGCAGTCTGCATCTCGCTCCCTGTTTTTGTCTCTCACACGAGCAAACACATTTAAAGGTGCAACCTGTAGAGTCTTTAAACATCGATATATCACCCGTTCACCATCTCCGCCTTGTTGCACAGACTCTACAGGTCAGTTGGCCTTTCACTCCTTCCGCCGTCTGCCGGAAGCTTCCACACACTCTGAAAGCTTCGCCTCTGGAAGAACAGCGCCCCCTTCCTGTTTTGTGCCGTAAAGCAACACCTGAGGTTTCTTCCTATTTTTTCTTTTTTCTCCCTGTTAAAGGTTTTTTTTTTTTTTTTTTTTTTTTTTAGGGAGTTGTTCCTCATCCGATGTGAGGGTCCAAGGACAGAGGATGTTGTATTTCCTGTAAAGCCCTTTGCAACAAATTTGGAATTTGTGATTCTGGGCTATATAAATAAATAAAATTGAATTGAATTGAATTGAATTGAATTGAATTGAAATGAGCAGATTTCTGGAGGCCTGTGGTTTCATTTGTTCATGTTAATTATACAAAAATCTCCAAATGAAGGTGACACATGCAGATGGCAGCTGGATGGTGTGTGTGTGTGTGTGTGTGTGTGTGTGTGTGTGTGTGTGTATGCCACACCTGTCAGTCACCTACCAGACCTGAAGCAGTGTGACTTAAAGTGGGTGTGGCTTTAATCCCCACCGGCCGTTGCCCTGCCCGGTTAGAGAACATTTACTTTCCAACGCGGCGACCTCATTTCCACTGCAGAGTCACAGCCCAGAGTGTTTCTGTGACTTTGAGAGCCGAGCTTTCCCCGACTTTACCAGACCGAGACAGGATCCTGGACACCATCTTCACCTCTTTACGTCCTGTGGTTCGGTTCCTGTGGGTAGCATTTCCTGTTAGCTTAGCATAAAGACTTGAAGTCTATAGGAGTCGTTAGCTGGGTAACTTCTAGTAACTAGTAAGGAACAGCGACGCGCTCGTAAAATCAAATACGTTGGTGATTTCATATATATTTACATCTCCTCTGCCTTATCTGTTTTTTGGGTTTTTTTTGCAGTTTTTCCTCCACAGTCTGACCATGAGGTGGTGCTCTACTCCTCGTCTTCCTCTCCTCCTCTTCCTCGCCTTCCTCCTCCTGATTGGCCGGTCGAGCGGAAAAAGCCCAGGGTTCAAGATCTGTGCCTTTAACACGCTGGGCCTGAACGCCGCCAAAGCTGCAAACTCCAGAGTCACACACACTCTGACCAGGGTAACACACACACACACACACACACACACACTTTTTAATTAATTTTTTAATTTTATTTTTAATTATTTTGATTACTTTGATTTTATTATTTGATTTGATTTTTGTGTTGAATTTCCCTTTGGGATAAATAAAATATTTATCATGGTGCCTGTATGTTCTACTTTCACTGCAGGAAAGTTTCATCTCATCTTAGATTTGGCATGATTAACTGTCTCTCTCTCTCTCTGCCTGTCTCTGTCTGTCTGTCTGTCTCTCTCTCTCTCTCTGCCTGTCTCTCTGTCTGTCTGTCTCTCTGTCTGTCTCTCTCTCTCTCTGCCTGTCTCTGTCTGTCTGTCTGTCTCTCTCTCTCTCTCTCTCTCTGTCTGTCTATCTCTGTCTGTCTGTCTCTCTGTCTGTCTGTCTCTCTCTCTCTCTGCCTGTCTCTGTCTGTCTGTCTGTCTGTCTCTCTCTCTCTCTCTGTCTGTCTATCTCTGTCTGTCTGTCTGTGTGCAGATTGTGTCTCGCTGTGACATCACTCTCCTGCAGGAAGTGAAGGATTCTGGGGGTTCGGCAGTGAGGGCTCTGGAAGCTGCTCTCAACAGGTACAGTGACAGGTACTGCAGGTTAATGTGCATCTCTAACTCTCACTAACCAGCACATGTGCCACCAAGTGTGTTCACATGTGCCACCGAGTGTGTTCACATGAACCGCTGAGTGTGTTCACATGTGTTCACATCAGTGTGCTCACATGAACCTCCCAGTGTGTTCACATGAGTGTGTTCACATGTGCAGCCGAGTGTGTTCACATGTGCGGCCAAGTGTGCTCACATGTGCGGCCGAGTGTGTTCATATTAGTGTGTTCACATGACCCGCCAAGTGTGTTCATGAGTGTGTTCACATGAACCACCCAGTGTGTTCACATCAGTGTGTTCACATGAACCTCCGAGTCTGTTCACATCAGTGTGTTCACATGTGCGGCAGAGTGTGTTCACATGTGCGGCAGAGTGTGTTCACATGTGCCACCAAGTGTGTTCACATGTGCGGCCGAGTGTGTTCACATTAGTGTGTTCACATGACCCGCCGAGTGTGTTCATGAGTGTGTTCACATGAACCACCGAGTGTGTTCACATCAGTGTGTTCACATGAACCTCCGAGTCTGTTCACATGAGTGTGTTCACATGTGCGGCAGAGTGTGTTCACATGTGCGGCAGAGTGTGTTCACATGTGCGGCCAAGTGTGTTCACATGTGCGGCCGAGTGTGTTCACATTAGTGTGTTCACATGACCCGCCGAGTGTGTTCATGAGTGTGTTCACATGAACTCCTGAGTGTGTTCACATGTGCGGCAGAGTGTGTTCACATGTGCAGCCAAGTGTGTTCACATTAGTGTGTTCACATGACCCGCCAAGTGTGTTCATGAGTGTGTTCACATTAAGTGCCAAGTGTGTTCACATGAACCGCTGAGTGTGTTCACATGAGCTGCTGAGTGTGCTGACATCAGTGTGTTCTCATGAGCCACCTAATTTGTTCACATGTGCGGTCAAGTGTGTTCACATTTGTGGCCGAGTGTGTTCACATGTACTGCCAAGTGTGTTCCCATGTGCCACCAAGTGTGTTCACATCAGTGTGTTTACATGTGCCGCTGAGTGTGTTCACATGTACCACCAAGTGTGTTCACATGTGCAACCAAGCGTGTTCACATGGGCCGCATGCTGTTCTCACATTAACCTCATTCAGACAAAACGTAGGATAAGAAACTTTATTTAATTTCAAATTGAAAATTAAAGTTTACATTCTACATCACAGTTCTTTGTCTTTTTTGCTCCTGGTTAGGTTATGATTGAATTTAAAAATAAAAAAAAAACATGAGTGGTTGGTGAAAGTGAACTTTGGGCTCCAAACCAAGAAAAAGTTTTGGAAATCCCTGATTTCAGAAGATGAAATGTGTAAATGTGTGTGAGCCCCAAGTCCCGCCCCTCCAACGACACCAGCAGGCTGAACGGGGCAGCACACATAACACACTTCTCAAAATTTATTTATCATTGTCCACTAATATTTTTCAGTATTTAAACCTGAGTGTGTAGTGTGTAGTAACATGATGTGTCTGCTGTTTGCTCCTGACAGAGAGTCTGACAGGTATGGAAAAAAAATACTATCATCATGAAAATGAAGATCACAATCGATAATAATCATGATGATAATGACTTATTTTACTAATCATGACGGTGGTTATAATTTGATCCCTCATCAACAGAATGAAGAATTCATGTACAAAAAATAACCAAATAAATCTAATGTGCTGGTGCATATAAAATCCAACTGATTGCCAGTTTTACATTTTTTTTGACTGATATCTAATATTTAATAAACATAAACAAAGTGATAGATCATCCAAGGAGTTTGCAAACTGTGACTGCCTCTGATTGGCTGCTACAGAGAGCGTTTGCACCAATCAGAACAAAATCAACTTTCTGATCACCAAATGGAGAAGTGGTATTGATGGGAATAATCAAATTTCACAGATTTGATTTCAGAAACTTCCAACTAAAATCTGAATGGGTGGCGGTTGATGGGAGACACTAGGGGGCGCTGCTGCTGTTGTCATGTCTGCCTCTGCTGTTCGCATTAGTCAGATGTTGCTGAATGTTGATCACGTACAGCAAAGTGTGAGAAACTTTATTATAATAAGTTTGTATTGCACTGAGAGTTTTGATTTCCGCGACGGGACTGGCTGGCGTGGCGAGGCGTTCGAGTACCGAGGTCCGATTTATTTTTTTTTTCTGTTTATACAATTTTTTAATACAAATTTTCTTCTTTTGACAATGTGAGAGACAAATGTTAGATCAGTGGAGTCAGTGCCTCTGCAGCACCACCTTATGGCTGAAAGTCTGCAGCATCACCACATTTTCAAATCCCAAATAATCCCAGTTAATCCAGCAGGAACCTTGTGAGAGCCAAATGGAGCCCTCATTATCATCCCAAAAAACAAATTTTTCTTTTTTCACATTCTGTTTTTGGTGTTGTACAATCAAGCTGCTTTAAGCCAAGAAGCAGGACTGACTCTGTTTGAGCTCTTACGCCCTCCAGTGGTCAGAAATCACTTGGCCATTTTGGATGCAGTTCTCATCATTAACCCTATTCACTGATAATTTACATGCTTATTCAAAATTTTGTCCATGGAGTCTAAAGTGCTAATTTTACAGAGTGCACCTTTAACCACACTCTTGAAAAGTCAAAGAACTGTGAGGAACCTTTAAGGAACCACAAAAGGCAGAAGATGTAGAAAGTTTATTCATCTCCTAAAGTGCAGGGAAATAATCTCGTAATTGATTGGTTGGTGGATTGGCTCCTGTTGGATCTCAGAGGAACCCGCAGGGAACCCGTGATTCTCAGAGTGTAGGGATGCTTCATGTCAGCAGCCTGGATCTGAGTTGGTGTTTCTGTAATAATGCATCTTGTCTCTCTGTGTGTCTGTCCTGTTGAGGTATGACCAGTATCACTACCAGTCAGTGTCCAGTGCTGCTCTGGGAAACGACCCCAAGGACATGCAGCAGTACGTCTTCATCTACAGGTGAGAGTCGCCACTCTGCACGCCACTTCCTGTTAGTCCACGACCAGTGGTGGACAGTAACGGAGTAAATTTACTTGAGTACTGTACTTAAGTACAGACTCTGAGGATTTGTACTTTACTTGAGTATTAGATTTCTTTAGATACTTATTACTCTTACTCGAATACATTTCCAAGACAAATATTTTTACTCTTACTCAAGTAAATTTCTAGGAAGGCTGAAAAGTACTCGTTACTTTAAGGTCAGCTGTGTTTTTTTGTTTGTTTGTTTTTTCTAAAATACTATTGGACACAAGCTGTGTTTGTCAAAGAAGGAAACCTATCACAGTACACGTTCTCCACTGGGATCTACGTAAAAGAGGAAATACGTCATCCCCTACCCATATAAGGAGAACGCCAAAGTAACCACGCTCTTTTGACTCACAACAACTCAAAACAAGAGCGCGATGATGGCGGCAGCAGGAGAAGAAAGAGATGAATCCGCGGACTACGAGTCTCAGTCTTATGATCCTCTTATGATCTCATTCATTTGATTTGTTTTTATAGGTGTTTCTGCAGGCTTTGTATAACATTGTGGTTCTACACGCAAGCACATCAGTGCAGGTGGTTTCAAAGAGTTAATTCTTTGAAACAAGAGTTACAAGGTCCTATAAATTGAAAAAATTACAGTAATTCATTGATGTGAAAAACAAGAAATTTACTCTTACTCTTACTTTTACTTTAAGTAGATTTAAAAGCATGTACTCTTGGATACCTAAGTACCTTTTAAAAGCAAGTACTTTTTTACTCTTACTCGAGTAACATGTCGACTGAGCTACTTTTACTTGTAACGGAGTAAATTTTGACCAGTAGTATTTTTACTCTTACTCAAGTACTGGGGTCGAGTACTCTGTCCATCTCTGTCCATGAACGCACGGAGAGGCCGCGCCGCTGAACGAACCGCGTCCCGGTGAAACGCGGCTGCACTCGCCTCTCCGGACACAACAGATTATTGATCTCGGTTTCGGTGTTTCTGCCTCCGTCACCACGTCCAAACCCAAACGGCGATTTACAGAAGTCAGTTTGAGTTTGGAGATGTGAGAGGCGGCGGTGTTACCTCCCAACATTATCAGCTGACTGTCGCTCACTTCCTGTCTGAGCGGGAAACCGTGCAGCCGAGCAGCCTGGTCGCAAAATGGCATCGACAGTGTTTCCGCGCACTCTTCCTGTGTCTTCTCAAACCGCTGTCCTCCCCCAACAGGACGGAGACGGTGAATGTCACGGCTCAGCATCAGTACCGAAAGCCTCAGTCGTTTGTGAGAGAACCCTTCGCTGTTCGTTTCCGCAGCAACAAAACCGGTGAGTGTGACCAGAACGAAAGGCTTTCTCTGCAGACTCGCGGCACGGCGGCCCAAAACGGCCGCGGGACGTCTTAAATAAAAATGAAAATGCTCTCGCTCTTTCTCTCTGCAGCGACAAAAGACTTTGTGCTGGTTGCGCTGCACACGGTGCCGGAGAAGGCTGTCCAGGAGATCGACCGGCTCTATGATGTTTTCCAGGAAGTTAGCAAGAAGTGGAACACCCAGGTGAGGAAGCAGGAAGTCAATAAAAAAAGTGTTGAGAAGGGGACCCTGGTTGGTGGTCCAGTAACTGAAAGCTTAAAGGAATATTCCAACATTTATGGCCAAAATTGCCTTTTCCCGACTTCCCATTTTCTCCTCTGTACATCCAGTGGTTCAGTTCCGATGGGTAGCATTCTCCTGTTAGCTTAGCATAAAGACTTGAAGTCTATGGGAGTCGTTAGCCCGGCTCTGTCAAAGTGGAACAATAAACCTTCCAGCAGCTCTGAAGCTCTAAAGCTATTTTTTTTTTTAAAGAGGTTGGTCTGAGGAGAAGTCAGAAGGTGGTTTATTAATTTATCCCTCTGTCTGTCGAAGTGATCCTCACATCGCTGAAGGTGGAGGAAGATCCACCACAAATTAACTTCTCCTCAAACCACTCTGCTTTGTTGTTTTAAATCCCAAGTTCAGTCAATTTTTATTTCTTATTTCAGTTAACTAAAATGTTTTTCCACACCTAGTTTGAGTTTTTAGTTTAGTTTTCCTTTAATAACCTTGATATAATCCCATTATGTCAGCACGGCATTGAAGAATCATATGTGGATGCATGTGTGTGTGTGTGTGTGTGTGTGTGCAGAATGTGATGTTCCTGGGAGACTTTAACGCCGGCTGTGCTCACATGACCCGAGCCAACAAGAGGCAGATCCGACTGTTCAGCCAGCCGGGTTTCTTCTGGCTGATCGGAGACAAGGTGGACACGACGGTGGGCGACGGCACCAACTGTCCCTATGACAGGTACGCACAGGGAAATGAAGGTGCTAACAGGAACCAACAATCGTGCCTCAGAGTGATGCCATACAAGAACCATGCTTTGTGGACCCAGTTGGTTAAGTAAAGAACCTTTTTTTAAATGGTTCTTTAGCAATTTTCCAGAATAAAAGCCTCTCTGAGTGTTTTAAATCAGATGACCGTGTGCAGGTCGGAAACCAACATGAACATGTTGTTGGCCGGTTCTGCACGTTCCTTGTTCCTTCATTGTGTTCCAGACGAGCTATTAAAAATGTCAGCTGTGACGCTGTGGCATTTCTCCCTGTTTCCTGACGGTTTATAGAGCGAGACATTAATCCAGTCACTGAGGAAATAATCTGCACATTAATCCACAAGGAGAAGAATTGTTAGCTGCTGCCGCCACCAAATAACTCCAATAAACATGAAGAACCTTTAGCACTTTAAAGAACCACAGAGAGTGTGTGGAGAACCAGCCCCTAAATAAAGAGGTTCTTCAGCTGCTGATGGTTCTCTGTAGAACCAGAGAGCATTTTGAAGAACCATTTAAGAACCAGGAAATTAAAGTAAAAGTGCAGGAAAGCACTTTTTTTTTTAGTATTTGATCAGTTTATCTGATTGATATGAGCCGGTATTCTCTCTCTCTCTCTCTCTCTCTCTCTCTCTCTCTCTCTCTCTCTCTCTCTCTCTCTCTCTCTCTCTCTCTCTCTCTCTCTCTGTCTCTCTCTCTCTCTCTCTCTCTCTCTCTCTGTGTGTGTGTGTCAGGATTGTGGTGTATGGAGAACCCTTCCTGAAGACCATCAAGCCGTATTCTGCCAAGGCCTTCAACTTTCCCAAGGAGTTCAGGCTGCAGAGGGAGCGGGTACGAGTCTCATTCATAAAACTGCACATAATGTTCTCACACTGGCTGCTGAACTGGACCTTCTGTAATAAACCACAGTCTGCGAATAAACTGAATCAGTGGTTTGGCTGTAATAATCCAGCTTGTGCTCTAGTTTTAGTCCTACATTATGACTCCAGGTTTGATGTTGTTTGACTCTGAGCTCTGTTGCTTCTGTCTGCCAGGCGCTGAAGGTGAGCGACCACCTGCCTGTGGAGGTGGAGCTTAACAGCTCTGCCCACCTGTGTCAGGCCACGCCCCTCCTGCTCCTGCTGCTGTGTGTCATCGCCCAGTCCTGCCTGTCCGCTCTGTGATCGTCTGGTCGGGTCTGAGCTGTATATTAACGTGTATGATGTAACATGCAGACGCTGATGAGTCACACTTCTCAGGAACATTTCGACAGGCGGACAGTTTCTTTAATCAGGTCCAGATCAAATGTTCAGCCACATGCAAACCTGCTCTGTGTGTGATTCACACCACTGTGTGCTCAGCGTATATGTTACCATGGAAACCACTGTGTCCTTAAACTCTGGCTCAATGTTATTATAGTACCCTCTGTTCAAGAACTCCGATTCCATGTTGCCGCGGTAACCACTGTGCTCTAGAACTCTGGTTCCATGTCACCGTGGTAACCCCTGTGATCTAGAACTCTGGTTCCATGTCACCGTGGTAACCCCTGTGATCTAGAACTCTGGTTCCATGTCACCATGGTAACCCCTGTGATCTAGAACTCTGCTTCCATGTCACCACGGTAACCACTGTGCTCTGAAATCCTGGTTCCATGTTGCCATGGTAACCACTGTGCTCTAAAATCCTGGTTCCATGTCACCGTGGTACTTGCCGCTCTAAAACCCCGTCCCATGTTACCATGGTATTTCTAGAACTGTGGCTCTACGTTGCCATGGTAACTGTAACACGGTAACCATAGTTATTTCATGCTAAATCATAAAGAATATGACACTGAGCCTTTGATCCAGCTGAAAGCTAATCTGACAGATTGGTGGCATGAAAGCAAAGTTCATCACAGGTTCCAGTTACTGAGTCATATTAAGAGTCACGTTGCTGACAAAATTAAATGATTTATCATTTAAAAACAACTTTTCACACAGTGAACTCTTCCTGTACCAGACATGCAGAGTTCTCCTCACTGTGACTCTGACTCTGTCCTCAGCCAAGACAGCAGCACTGTGGCTGTGCTGGAATCTTCTCAGGGAAACACACACACACACACACACACACACACACACGCACACACACACACCGATGCTGAGATTTCTGTCTCGGGTGTGTGATTACGTGGCAGACGCCTGCTGCTCCCCTGCAGAGGAAGCTTCCACACGGTGTGACAGGGCTGAGGATGATGATGCTGTGTTCAGAGTGCAGTGTGTGTTGCTGCCGGATGCCGCCGCTGGGAATTGAACCAGTGACTGTGGCAGTGTGGCAGCCTTGGCTCGTCCTCTGACCGACACACAGTCCCGTCCCGTCCCGTCTGAGTGAACCGACGCACTGCAGACTGAGTGTGAATGTGGATTATCCAGCTTGTCACACACTCAGTCAGGTAAATCAATAATCTGTGATCGATCAAGTTTTAAAGGTGATCGGTGTGATCCTGCTGCTGTCGTGTCTGTTTATCTGGTGAAACAGCAGGTTTTTAACGACAGCTGCCATTTTATACTCTGTACAGAATCCCATGTAAATATCTGGAAGAAGTCTGGAATATTTTATGAATGTTTGTATGTTTATGTTTTTAGCATGAAATAATAAATTTTTTAACATTGAAATTGAATGCATCAGGTCTTGTCATTGGACACACACTGTCATAAAAAACTTTCTCATGATGTAAAAATCAGATTTACACACAAACACAGGGAGAGTGTCTAAATAAAATGTGTTAAACCATTACATTAATAAGATGGACTGCTTTTGTTTGCAGTGATTAAGAATTTAATTGTTGCATGAGAGTGCATTATATATTTTAGAGCATATTGCAGATCATTGGTGTTTTCTCATGTGAAGCTACAGCAAGTGGACACACACACTGGACACACTGAATTGCCAAAGTACTCACATGTAATTTAGGATTCAGGGTGTATTTTAGAGTGTTGATAATACAGTATTAATAATAAAATAATAATAATGATAAACAATTATAGTAACTGCAATATTACCAATACTAATACAACAAGTACTACTACTACTAACAATAATAATGGTAACAACAATAACAATGATAATAATATAATAATATAATAATAATATAATATAGCCTACTAATAACTGTATTGTGTAATAATAGTAATACCAATAAAAACAGCACATCCGGGTATGTATTGTCTCTCAGTTAAAAGTGGTCCAACATAAAACGTGGGACAGTTCATTGATTGAACATTTGAAGTTGTGAGCTCCATGTCTCCATAGGATTCAACCACTAGGTGGCGACAGTTCATCATCCTTTTGCAAACTCTTAGTCTCTCTGTGGCCTGGGAATGTTGTCAGTCACACCGAGACATGTAGCTGGACTTGGACACACAGAGCCTTTGAGATAAATCTTTTCAGTTTTGATGACATTATATTCACATTAGATATCAAAATAAATACTGTTCAAATGATTTAAAAAAAAACTTGCAGCATCTAAACCTGCAGCTGATCCTGCTGCTGATGCTGAGGGCCATGAAGACACAGAAGAAGCTCAAAGAGGGAAACTCTGACACCTGTGGACCTGTGCAAGCACACACACACACACACACACACACACACACAGACACACACATATATCTATATCTATATCTATCTATCTATCTATCTATCTATACATAGATAGATAGATAGATAGATAGATAGATATAGATATAGATACACACACACACACACACACACACACACACACACATATATATATATATATATATATATATATATATATATATATACATATATGTATGTATAGAGAGAGAGAGAGAGAGAGAGAGAGAGAGAGAGAGAGAGAGAGAGAAACTGTGAGGTTTTCTATTTTTTTCTATATTCCTTGTTTATAGTGTTTGTATTGCTTTTTGCTATTTATTATCTGTTTATACTGTTTATAATGTAAATTATGCTTCATATTTTGCTATCCACTTTGCTGCTGTAATGCTTGAAATTTCCCCACTGTGGAACTAATAAAGGAATATCTTATCTTACCTTCTCTTATCTTTTAACATTCCTCACTCAGCTGAGGCAATCCACTCCCATGTGTCATTCCATCTGATGATGTCAGGGTTAGTGACATCATCAACTGGGCCGTGACGTCAGACCCCGAAGTCTATAAAGGAGCAACAGATTGGCCTGTCTGGCTGTGAGTCAGAGCTTTCAACATGCCTTTCTGGAGCTGGCTTTGCGCGAAACTTCCCTTCCTTCGTAGAATACGCATGGCCCGTCCAGAGTCTCCTCTGGATGTGGCCGATGCGGTGCCCCCGGCCGAGCCGCAGGGGCAGTCCCCTGGACCCCCGGCCGAGCCGCAGGGGCAGTCCCCTGGACCCCCGAGCCGGCTGAGTGCTGCCGCGGCTGGGAAAGACACCGGCAAACAACAAAATGAGGCTGCAGAGCCCACCGCCCCCGAGACGGCGGGCTGCACCTCCGCTAACCCTCCAAACACACCTGTTCCACCCAGACCATCCAGGCCCTCCACAGCCCTGATGGAGTTGCTCCACATCATGCACACCAGAGGCGGCAGCGAGGACATGATCACCTGGCATCTGCAAATCCTTGAGGTGATCATGCAAGAGGTGTCCCACGCTATCTCCCAGATACAGGCGCCCCCACCGTCCCCCCCCTCCTGCTCCGACACCTCGTCGGCTGAACTCCGCCGCGCGGGACAGGAGCAAGAGGCCGGAGCGTGGCTGGATATCCTCACAACTGTGAGGAGCCTCTGCACCAAACTATACCAAGCGATAGCTCGGAGTCAGACAAAAGTGGAAGACAAATTCCCCCAGATGCAGCGTCTTCATGCCATCTGGGTCATGGTAGCTCTCTGCAGGACACAGCTGGATGCCTGGATGCCTCCCCCGCGGCCCAGCCGGTGGCAGCGCTTCCGCTCCAGGCTGTCCGGAGGCATCAGGTACCTCTGGGACAAACTCAGCGAAAAGGTCCTCCCGCATAAGGTACACCTGTGGCCTACCCTCATTGTGAACGCTGGCTGGATTATGCTTCTTATCTTCGTCACGCCAGTTATCAACTTGCCAGTGATCATCCTTCTCTCCATCAGCTGTGTAATTGAAGCGCTTGCTTTGGTGTGTTTATGTTCCATCGCAAGACTTGGCGTTTGGTGTTAAAAAGAAATGTCCTCAGTTGCCGCGTTGTCCACCATCGTCCTACGTCTCACCTTGAGGTCCATTAACAGTCAGATAACACCTGCTGGAACCACGTGGGTCGACGAGGGACGCACACCTGAGCTCTCCTCTCCTTCTCAAGAATCTCTCCATTTTCCCCATTTTTTTCTTATTTTTTCTTTTTCTTTGACACTGTAAAAAAAACTGGGTGCCCTGGTTAGGGTTCGCAAATCAATCTAAACTTAAATTAAAAATGCATCAAAAGAAATTGCAAGTGGAACTGTGTTTTGCATCTGTTTAGGAATAGCTTGTTTTGAACATGTAAGTTTCCTTTCTTTTAAAGTCGATAGTGTTTCCCATGCTGATATTTGCTGTCAGGCACAGTCAGCACCATAAGCACTCCCTCAGGCTGATTTGTCTATGAGAAGACAACAGACCTGACTGGTCAGTGAATGGTGTGAGTGTCACTCGGTGAACTTCTTCCTTCCTCCATGATTTTCCAAAGTGTGTTGTGCAAGAATTTTTCCCTGTTGCTTCAGATGAGAGCATTGTAAGGGTGTGTATATTTGTACAGATGTACAGATTACAGCTCTGACATAAACTAAAAAAAAATCTTTTATTGGTTTTCATACTCTTATTTGTGTTGTCTTTTATTTATTTATGTGATGATTCAATGACTATTAATTTTGATTGTTTTTGATTTGATCTTGGAACGCTGAGCTGGCTCACAGGCTGCCTTTGTGATGTCACAAACAGGATGTCAAATCATGCTCTTGAACTGAACACACAAACACACACACACACACACACACACACACACACACACACACACACTGGACACACTGAATTGCCAAAGTACTCACATGTAATTTAGGATTCAGGGTGTATTTTATGCAAATTAGAGTGTTGATAATACAGTATTAATAATAAAATAATAATAATGATAAATAATTATAGTAACTGCAATATTACCAATACTAATACAACAAGTACTACTACTACTAACAATACTAATAATGGTAACAACAATAACAATGATAATAATATAATAATATAATTAGTGGTGTCAAGAGATTTAAAAAATTGAGAGATTAATTAATTATGATCTGTAATTAATTGATCTAATTAATCTCTTTTTTAATCTCACCTAAAATTGCTGAGAAAAGCCCTCAACTTGAGGTATTTCCCTTTAAATTCATTACATTATTGTAGCAGATCAGTCCGATGCGGGTCGGGGGGACGACCCCTCTTTTTCAAGACCCTTTTTTGGAAAAAAAAAAAAAAAAAAAAAAAGAAAGAAATTATATGGACAAAATCTTGTTTGAATAAAAAAGCCACCGGTCGGCATCAGGCGAGCCGGCCGCGGCACCGGGTCTGGTCTGCCGGATCTGACAGGTGAGCGGCGCACACATAGCCTACTGCCATATCAATTTTTGTTCATACGCGGCTGCAATGACTGCGCAATGCGGCCATTCGCCGGTAATCGCGGCATCAGGCGAGCCTACCTACTGGTTTACATATGCACAATACATGTGTATTTGCTTAGACCCCCAATGGAAAAAATATCGTCTTATATTCGGATGAATACGGTAATGTATTAACTTCGATCACGCAACCTTTTCTTCCACCTCCTCTCCTCTCCTCCACAGTCAGACACACACACGAGTCGCGCTGCCTGTTTACAACGGACTCGGACTGTTGGGGCGGGTGTTAATCAAAACAAACCAATCATGTCTTGAGCTCTTCACAGGTTGCTGGCCTCTGATTGGCCTGGCCTGTCTCTCTGACTTAAAAAAAAAAAAAAAAAAAAAAGATCAGACTGGTGAGGCCAGCCGGCCGGCGACCTGTTTAAAAAAAAAAAAAAAAAAAAAAAAAAAAAAAAAAGACGGTCAGGCCACCGGGCCAGTGACAGGCCGGCACAAACACAATGACCTCCAATCAATGTCCACTTCAGGGTGTGACTGACCATTGTTTTCCACCTCCAACAACTTAAGCACAGGAAGCCCAACGCCTACAAACCGATTTTATAAAAAGTAAAATTAGAGATTAAAAATTAGATTAACTCGATTAAAAAACATAACGCGCTAAATATGACTGTAATTAATTAATCTCAATTAACGCGATAATTTGACACCACTAAATATAATAATAATATAATATAGCCTACTAATAACTGTATTGTGTAATAATAATAATACCAATAAAAACAGCACATCCCGGTATGTATTGTCTCTCAGTTAAAAGTGGTCCAACATAAAACGTGGGACAGTTCATTGATTGAACATTTGAAGTTGTGAGCTCCATGTCTCCATGGGATTCAACCACTAGGTGGCGACAGTTCATCATCCTTTTGCAAACTCTTAGTCTCTCTGTGGCCTGGGAATGTTGTCAGTCACACCGAGACATGTAGCTGGACTTGGACACACAGAGCCTTTGGGATAAATCTTTTCAGTTTTTGGGACATTATATTCATATTAGATATCAATATAAATACTGTTCAAAAGATTAAAAAAATTAATAAATAAATAAAAACCTGCAACATTTAAACATGCAGCTGATCCTGCTGCTGATGCTGAGGGCCATGAAGACACAGAAGAGGCTCAAAGAGGGAAACTCTTTGACACCTGTGGACCTGTGCAAGCACACACACACACACAGAGAGGGAGAGAGAGAGAGAGAGAGAGAGAGAGAGGCATATATAGATAAATATTTATATATATAGCCTAAACTATACTACTATAAACTATAAACCTGAGGCAATCCACTCCCATGTGTCATTTCATCTGATGATGTTAGGGTCAGTGACATCATCAAGTGGACCATGACGTCAGACCCCGAAGTCTATAAAAGGGCGACAGATTGGCCTGTCTGGCTTTACTGAGTCAGAGCTTTCAACATGCCTTTCTGGAGCTGGCTTTGCATGAAACTTCCCTTCCTTTGCAAAAAAAACAAGGTCCGTCCGGAGTCCCCTCTGGATGTGGCCGCTGCGATGACCCCGTCCCAGCCGCAGGGGCAGTCCCCTGGACCCCCGGCCGAGCCGCAGTTGCAGTCCCCTGGACTCCCGGGCCGACTGAGTGCCGCCGCTGCTGGGAAAGACACCGGCAAACAACAAAATGAGATGGCGGGCTGCACCTCCGCTAACCCTCCAAACACACCTGTTCCACCCAAACCATCCAGGCACAAAGCCCTGATGGAGAAGCTCCACAGCCTGCACACCAGAGGCGGCAGCGAGTACATGATCACCCGGTATGTGCAAGCCCTTGAGGTGATCATGCAAGAGGTGTCCCACGCTGTCTCCCAGATGCAGGCGCCCCCACCCTCCTGCTCCGACACCTCGTCGGCTGAACTCCGGCGCGCGGGACAGAGGCAAGAGGCCGGAGAGTGGCTGGATATCCTCACAACTGTGGGGCACCACATCGCTAAATTAGCGCGAGTGATAGCTCGGTGGCGGACAATAATACCTGTATATGACAAACTTTACCTGATGGGGCGTCTTAATGACATCGCGGAAATGGTAACCCTCTGCAGGACACAGCTGGGTCCCTGGATACCTCCCCCGCGGCACAGCCGGTGCTTCGGCTCCACGCTGTCCGGAGGCATCAGGTACCTCTGGGGGAAACTCAGCAACAGGGTTACGAGATACCTGAGGACTGTCTTCAGGCCGAACCCCTTCTGCTGTCTGTTTGTTCTCATATCCACGCCAATTGTCTTGCTAGTCATCGCCCTTGTCTCCATCTGCGGTGGAATTGGACCACTTCTTGCTGGCTGCCTTTTCGCTTGAAAGCCTTGGCGTTTGCTGTTAAAAAGAAATATCCTCAGTTGCCGAGTTGTCCACCACTGGGGCGTGGCCACCGGGGTGGCTGGGGGTGGCACCGGCTACCCCTGGAATCTGATTGGCCACCCTGCCTGGCCACCCCCACCGGTCGGCATCAGGCGGCACTGGCCAGTACCCGGTCAGGTCTGCCGGATATGACAGGTGAGCGGCCGGGCTCGCCTGATGCCGGCCGTTGCAGCAGCAGGCTCGCCTGAACAGAGTTATATAATTTCAACCCCACCTTTGGGGTTTTTTGCTTATCACCTTTTCAGGCTGTTATCAATTTACCTCTGAAACAAAGATGACAGTTTTCACAGATGTATTGATTTATTAAACGTTCACTTGTACAGATGCAAACAAATTGACAAATTAATTAAATCAATGGCCTAGGCAACTCATAAAGAATAAACAAATTAATAACGATTAACAGGCAAATTAATAACTGATAACATTAACACATTAATAACAAGAACAGAGTTATAGCTGCACATCTCCGTGAAAAAAATTGTACAGGTACTGTCCGTGGTGCTGAATCTGCTTATTATAGAAATTAAAGCTCCACGGAGGATCTTGTTCAGCTCTTCTTTCCTTACAGCTGAGAAATCAGCTGTTTGCCTGGTGTTTGTCAGGTAGTCTTGTAGACATTTGACGACCCAAGACGTCTTCATTTCCTGACCTCTCCAGCTTCTCCACCTCTTCTGTCTTGTCTTCCTCGTTCAGCCATTTATCCAAATTTATGTCATCAAATAGATCAAAATTGACAACACAGGGTGTCTGTGGGGTCTTAAAAAGTCTAAAAAAGTTTTGAATTAGAAAATCAAATTTTGAGGCCTTAAAAAGACTTAAATTCACAGAATTTACGTCTTAAATAATTTTAAACAGGTCTTAATTTTCATAAGTCCGTAAAGCTACCTCAAATGCTAAATGAGAAGCTCCCGAAACAATTCATTATTAGGCTATATTATGACTACATCGACAATAGCTCACAGAATGCAAATTTAGCGAGGCCTGTCTTGACAGGCCTGAAATTGGAGGGAAGCAAATCTGGGTGGCACAACCCCTCCAGTCGTTTCACCTGCACCACCAAGAAAAAAACATTACAACAACTGCACCAGCACCGTACGAGTCCAAAAGGCAGAGAAACTTTCCAGGCTACAGCAGCGCACTGACATAGATTGTGTAACAAAGCGAAGAGTTGCCACTCCGCTCTATTTTCACTGGCTAACAGGAGCACACTGGCTTAGCTTGTCTATTCATAGAAGAGGTATCACTTCGGCTTATTTTTCAGTCTATGTTATCACATGCATACTACTGCTCATTCATTGGTAGCTGAATTGTTAGGTCTGTTTGATAAGTAATTTACAAAACAAAACAAAAAAGTAATTTTTAAAACAAAATAATAATTGAACATATTGTTAAATTATTGGAATCAAGCTTACTGGTAAACATACTGGGGAACTTACTGGGGAACTCGGCTAGCCGTGCTCTATTGCTCATTTGAGCACATTCTAAACGTCTGATTGACCAATCAGATTGCTCGGTTGTATCTACGTGTTGTATAATACACGTTTAAATGTTGTTTTCAGTCTTCAAAAAGATTTATTTCGTACACATGTGCAAACAAGACAGCTTGAGGTTGCTGTAACATATCATTAGAGGATGATATAATTGCGTGTGATACCTATCCTGTGTGTTTCAGTTTAAGGAAAGTGATTTTCTGACTTAATGTTATTTCTAACCAAACAATATGCATGATTTCTTCAGGGGCAGACAGTGATAGGGAGAGAGAGAGAACTCCTGCTCTGCTCTGTGTATTATTTGGGTAAATAAAATAGTTCTATTATTCATACCTCAGCCTACCGTTTATTATGATCTAAGACTGTGGGGCATTTAAAGAAAAATGTCATTTCAGTGTGCCACCCTTCCACAGTCTGTGCCGCTACCTCGCCCCCCCAAGAAAAAAATTCTAGATACGCCCCTGGTCCACCATCATCCTACATCTCACCCTGAGGTCCATTAACAGTCAGATAACACCTGCTGGAACCACGTGGGTCGACACGGGACGCACACCTGAGCTCTCCTCTCTCCTTCTCAAGAATCTCTCCATTTTCCCCAGTTACACAGTTTTTTTTCTTATTTCTTCTTCTCCTTTGAGACTGTAAAAACCTGATAGTGGTTAGGGTTAGCAAATAAATCTAAACTTCAACTAAAAATGCATCAAAAGAAATTGCAAGTGTTAACTGTGTTTTACATCACCCTCCATGATTTTCCAAAGTGTGTTGTGAAAGAATTTTTCCCTGCTGCTTTAGATGAGAGCACTGTAAGGGTGTGTGTATTTATGCAAACAGATCATTACTTCCAGTTTACAGATGTAGGCTACAGATAACAGCTCACATGAACTATCTTTTATTGGTTTTCATACTCCTATTTGTTTTGTCTTTTATTTATTTATTTGATGATATTATGACTATTTATTTTGTCTGTTTTTATTTATTTATTTATTTTGTACCTGCCTGTTAGATCCACAGATCCTGGAGCGCTGAGGTGGCTCACAGGCTGCCTTTGTGATGTCACAAACAGGATGTCAAATCATGTTCAAGATTCAAGATTCAAGATTCAAGACGCTTTATTGTCAGTTCTGCAGTTATGTGCCAGACATAGAGAATCGAAAAAAAAAAAAAAAAAAAAAACAACTTTCGCCTATGACTCTGACCTTATCCACGGCGCAAACAGTGCAAAAAAAGGTAAGTATAAAAACACAATTAAATAGTGCAAAAGAAAGAAATGATTTACAAGCAATACAAGAAGCAATATATATATATATAAAAAAACAATATTAAACAAGAGGATGCAACAAAACACAAAAACAAAACAACTCATTCCACAGTGATTGTGTGTTCTTGAACTGAACACACACACACACACACACACACACACACACACACACACACACACACACACACGGCAAAACAAAGTCTGCCATCTGCTGGTTTCTCGTCAGATCAGGTCAAGCCTGTGCAACCCCTTTTCATATTTTACCAAAAGAAAACTATACGATTCATTATTTTTTAATTCAGCCTCAGTATCATTGGCCTTTTTCTGTGAAGGACATAGATCAGAGCACATTTTCAACCCCGCCCACCCACACCCACCCACACACACACACACACACACCTTCTGTTCAGCTGTCCTACTGTGTGGGGTTGCTGTTAGTGTGTGTGTGTGTGTGTGTGTGTGTGTGTGTGTGTGTGAGAGAGAGAGAGAGAGAGAGAGAGAGAGAGAGAGAGAGAGAGAGAGTTTTGTGTTTCTGGCCCTGCCGTTCCCACACAAGGTGGCAACTTTATTAAATCATCACATTATTTATTAGTCGCTATTATTTATTATTATCGTTATTTATTCATCATTTATTATCCTATTTATGATTATTTACATCGACGCCTGTCTGCTCCCACCTTCCCACACATTTTATCTTGTCTTGCTGGAATCTTTATTTTCTCAGACTCTGTCCCAGCTGCAGACTGGGACAGAGGGGCGGGACACGACGCATGTCGCTTTGCCAGTGACTGGTTCCTTCTCACAGCTGATCAGCCTCCTCACGTGCAGGACATCGAGTCTTTTGAGCTTTTCATCCCAGATTCAATCCAGGAGATTATTCGAGAAACAATATACCTACATGCATCAAGTGCACGAAGTACATATGCAATACACGCGCGGTGAACGTCTGGCCCTCGTGTGTTGTTCAGGCTGGTAGGACCAGGCGGTGTGTTCGATGGGGCTGATGTGCGTGTGTGTGTGTGTGTGTGTGTGTGCGTGTGTGTGTGTCTGGACGGACAGTTATGGAAAACCTTGCTTCATTTGTAAAATTGTTCAGCTTTATTCCACTGATATCTTGATTATTATAAATTTTCTTTCTTTTTTTTTTTTTTTAAATTACATTTTATTGAGAAAACGAACCAAAAAACGAGGAGCGTTTTTATTCATAAATGTGATCTAACAAAGGTAAAGGACAAATATTAACCGTATATGCTGTTTATATTGCAGCAGGTCGACCAGACGCTGCCTGAATAACTAACATGAACACCACACAAGGGTTACTTACGTTTTGAGCAGCACTCTGTCTTGGAAATATTTCAAAAATACAGCATATTTTAACTTACAGTTTTTCCTTTTATAAAAACGGATGATTTTATGACTTCATTATTTTGCTGCCTTTGTGAAGCACTTTGTAATGCTGGTTCTGATTATCTTTAGCGAATGTAACCCCTCTTTTCTTCCCAGCTGTTAGAAATTTGTGGACCGAAGCCGGGAAGACGCGAGCAGAGCCAAGTTTATTAGAGAGATGCTTTCAAATACGGCCCAGAAAATCCGACAGATGGGATTATGAGGGCAGCTGCTGAACAGTGTTCCTGCGTTCTCCTGCTGTTATGTGGGGGAAAATTAAAGCTTTCTGGGTATTTAACTTCTAATGTTTCATTCCCCGAGCCGCCATTAATAAGAATTTAATGCAGCTTTAAAACATACTTTTACATCTTTATCTGCCACATTATTCCAGCATGACATATTTTCCATGTGTGTAGTCTCTGCATTGGTGCTCAATGCTTAGAAACCTGAATATCTTAAATATCTTTGCTACTGATTAAGTATTTTTCTTTCTTTTTTTAACTTTTTGTTTTAAGACCCTTAATTAAAAAAAAAAAAAAACTATAACAAAAAACTTGATCCTTTTCCTAATCTTATTTTATTGTCTGCTACACACTTTGTACCTGTCTTTAGAAATTGGGAGGAAACAATCATGTAACCTCTGTTTATTTAAAAAAAAAAAGAAAAAAAAGATGACAAGCAGACAGTCGTGCTCGATGACACACAGGCCCAGTAATAAATTAACAAAATGTTCCTTAAAAAAAAAAAAAAAAAGATTAAAAAAATCGTAATACTTGATTTGGACAGAATTACATGCTGAAAGTAAAGCATCATGGGACTAAAAGCCGTTGCACAGAGTCGTGTGTTTGCCTCCTGACAGGAAGCTGACAATCCAAATCAACTGCAACCAAACAAAACCACAAAAAAAGTCAAAGCTTATTTTTTTTTTTTTTTCTCAAAACTAGGAAACAGTCACAGTCACAGAGGCTGAACGGCTGCAGCTCAAATGTCATTCCACAACACCAGAGTTTACATTCTGAGCAAGGAAGAAAAAAAACTGAAATACAATTTATTGCTTTGACATTCAGCAAACACGCATGGCGCTGTCCTGTGTAACGCTGCTGCTTTGGGCCTCCAGGGGGGCAAATTCTTGTTAGTGTGGATTCTGCCTGAGAGCTGCTGACGGCACACAGAAAACAATGTCACTCACATAATTGTCTGATTTACAGGTTTTAAAAAAAAAAAAAAAAAATTAAATCACAGACTCTGGACAAAATCAAGTCCTGCTCCGGTACGATACATGAGGAACAAACCGTGACGAGGCGCTCCTGTCAAAAATAATGACTGATGCCTCGGAGTGGACTTTCCACACCATCAGTAGTAAAAGCAAACAAATTACAACATATTTTTAATCAGTGGTGGGCGGCGGCGTCGGGTTTACCTTTAAAGGTTGCAAGTTAACTCGCAAATGAGCCACTTTTTATTTTTTTTTTGGCCCCGCTGTTGACTGTAAAGGCTCATTTATGCTCCTATCAGCTTCACCTGTATAATCTAATCCAATCCAATCCAATTTTTGTGCCATAAAGTTTCCTCTCCTGCTGCCTATAATGCTCAGCTTGTCTTGTTGTCACGGTAACAGAGGTGTTCATTCACTTCTATGTTTGGCATTGAGCTCATAGTTAGTGCTGCACTTTACTGACAGCTGTTTCCACTATTCTGTCCCCCCTGATGTTATATAAATGGGGAGGACAAAAAATGAGAAACAGCTCTCAGTATAATGCAGTCCAGTAGCAGACCTCTGCAAACTACAACCTCAGTAATAAACACAGAATTAAAGGGACACATTCTCCACAATGTCAACACAAACTGAACATGATGAACTTTGTTAAAAGGTAGAGTTTATGGCGGAGCTGCTCACCTGAACTCATCAGACTGGACAGGTGGAGCTGAGACAGTGGACACTGAGTGTGCATGTACAAAAATAAAAACATCTGTTTAAAATGATGTAACCGTCTTCGCCTCCATGCCTCCTTTACGTTTTCATGGATGTTCAGCAATAAATCCACTAGAGGGCAGCGAAGAGCCCAGAGTGTCAGACGACAACATGCATGGCGGCGGTGGAGGAGGAGGTCGTGATAATGGAGCTGCTACAAAGAGGCATTGGCGTTGTAGACGGCGGCGGTCTGTGAGGTCATTAAACGCATCACCGCAGGGGGACGGAGGATTCGTTTCTCTAATGTTTCCTGAAAACCTGCACAAATACAGACGAAATGGACTGAGCACAGCGTACGGACAGAGGGCTCCGTCTGCATCCGGATGTAACACGGAGCATAGACGAGCCTTTAGGTGGCGCTGCCTCTGTCGTGGGGCGGCACAGATTTACTTCCGGTCGCTGTGGCTGCCTAGAGGCCCTATTGGTCGCTAAAGCAGCCAATCACAAAACAATAAAAAAAAAAAAAAAAAACATCAAGCACCTTGAGGAGAAAAAAAATGGAGGAAAAATGGAAAATGTTCTAGGGAGTTTTTGTGTGAACTGATCGGCGTGCGTTCCCCAGGAGAGCAGCTTCTGTAAATCGATCACCGATCACCGATCACCAATCGATCGATCACCTGCAGCGTGGAGGAGCCGTGACGAGGAAACAGGAGGAGAAAAAGATTCAACTACCCGACGCACGGCGAGCTTCGTGTCCCTCACCTTTCTATTTTAAGATTTCCAGTCACTCGTCCTGTACAGTCTCACACACACCTACACCTTCTCTGTTTCTCTAACACACACACACACACACACACACACACACACACAGAGTCTCAGGTGCGCCTCCTCTTGGCTCCTCCTGGACTTGCAGGGTTGGAGGAGGACAGCAGCTTCTCGGCGGCTCGGCTCCTCTTCCTCTTCTCCGCCTCCTTCCCTCCCGCTCCTCCTCCTCCTCCCCCTCCTCCACCTCCTCCGCCCCCTCCGCCTCCTCCTCCCTCGCTCCCTGCCTTCTCTCTGTCCCGCTCTCTCTCCTTGTCCCGGCTGCTGCTCGCTCGCTCCGACAGCTTCACCGACGAGTTGCTGCCTGAGAGGGAGAGAGAGAGAGGGAGAGAGAGAGAGAGGGGAGAGAGAGAGAGAGAGAGAGAGAGAGAGAATAAGGAATAAGGCATAAAACTACAAAATGCATCATCTGTAAATACAAATGTTGGAGTCCACGTTCTTCCAAGTGCTTTTTAATAAATAGTTGAAAAAAATTAATTGCAACTGAAATAATGAATTAATTAGGCTGCTGATATGAAATTAATTTCTTATTTTGACAGTCACCGAATGGTTTTATTCATGTGTCAGGTAAAAAAAACAATGGACCACTGTCTGATTCCAGCGTCAGTAAGATTCCTCTGCTCAAATCTTTTTCAAATTAATGCTTTAATTTTTCTTTTTTTGGCTGCTGGTCAGACTGAGGAAGACATCTGAACACATCACTTTGGGCTCTGATCACTTCCCATGAGACTCCGGCTTGATTTTTCACACTTTCACAGGATACAACAAAGGACAAAATAGGTAAACCAATAAATAAACATATTTATACGCATGCAAGAGAGTAAAAAGTAAAACGTCACAGAAAAATGAGACGTAAAGAAAAGAGAAACCAGGAGAGCAGAGGGGATGGTACCTTCTTCATGTGTGGCAGGAGGTTCTCTCTCCATCCTGAACTCCTCTTTGGTCTCCTCCTCTGAGGCCAGCTTCCCTGCACACACACACACACACACACACACACACACACACACACACACACACACACACACACACACACAGAGTTAGAAAACACACAGTCTTGATGAAAGACAGAGGAAGTGGAAATTGGACTTGGTGTCTGACCTTCTTTAACTTCTTGGATGATGTCGTCGGGCAGAGAGAAACTCTTCTCTGAGTTTGGGAACGGCAAGATCTCCGACTCGTGCTGCAGCGTGCGCACACACACACACACACACACACACCAGTGAGACGACAGCAAACCTAAATGACTGCAAACTGATGCCGAATAGATAGATAGATAGATAGATAGATAGATAGATTTACTTTATTGATCCCAACCAGGGAAATTCTCATGTTACAGCAGCATCAATAGAAACATAAAATAAAGTTAAATAGAATAGAACAGGTGCAGAAGTATATACAATAAAGACAATAAAGATTAAAAATATGCAATAAAGACTAAGAATAGGGGTTCAGTTAACCCAAGGTTTGGTCTGTATTGCAGTTTTTGGGGCATAATTTCAGTTTTTTTGTACATCAGGGAGAGAAAAAAACTCTGATGTTCTTTGTTCTTTGTAATTTCTCTAATTTGCAACAGTAACATTTTTTCATTCAGAGATCTGGGATGACGATCTGGGATGTCCTCCTCCAAATTTTCTTTCAAAGGCAAAAGTCCATCTCGGCTATTTAACACACTTTCAGTTTGTTCATTCATCGTCAGCTCGGTGTGTGGTTAGATGCTCTCATACATGGGATGAGTGTGTAAAGCTGCACATTGTAGTGTGTGTGTGTGTGTGTGTGTGTGTGTGCCTCACCAGAGCCTGCATGTCGTACATGGTCCCCAGATGGTCCCAGATGACGGAGGAGGACACCTGCCTGCCGATGTTCTGGCTGAACTTGTCTCTGATGCAGATCATGTGGAAGTGTCGGTTCACTCCTGCAGACACACAGACACACACACAGACACACACACACAGACAGACACACAGACAGACAGGCACACAGACAGACAGACAGACAGGCACACAGACAGACAGACAGACAGGCACACAGACAGACAGACACACAGACAGACAGACACACAGACAGACAAGCACACAGACAGACAAGCACACAGACAGACAGACACACAGACAGACAGACAGACACACAGACAGACAGACACACAGACAGACAGACAGACAGACAAGCACACAGACAGACAGACACACAGACAGACAGACAGACACACAGACAGACAGACACACAGACACACAGACAGACACACAGACAGACACACAGACAGACAGACAGACAGACAGACAGACAGACACACAGACAGACACACAGACAGACAGGCACACAGACAGACAGACAGACAGACAGACAGACAGACACAGACAGACAGACACACACACACACACAGACACACAGACAGACAGACAGACAGACAGACAGGCACACAGACAGACAGACAGGACGTGGTGGATAAAGAGGAGATAAACAAACCGTCAAAGCCCTGCCAGCTCATGTGTGTCCAAACTCTCTGGTTTCACAAACTGAAGTGTTAAACCCCCATACAAACAGTTTACCCCCCTGAACCCAGAGGAAACGATAAGGGCTTCATGTGATGTAAAGTTACTCCCGTTTGAATTTAGTGCACCTTTAACAAACAGCAAGACAACAAGTGTTGGATTCAGAATCACAGTTACAAGATAAATGCTGCCGCTTAGAAAATTAAATAGAGGTGAACTTCATTTTAATTCGAATTTTCCAGGGCCCCCTGGGTGACCCGGACCCCGGCAGGGCCCCCCGGACCCCCGTTTGGCCGCAGCGGGGTTTCCGTTAGCTGCTAGCGGCTACAGCTAACAGGCTCACTCCGGTCCGCGGTTCTCCTCCGCGGGAGTTCAGCTCCTTACCGACGGGTTTGTGTCCCAGCATCGCGTGAAACAGACAGACTTCCACCTCGTGGCTCCAGACCACCGAGTCCTCGCCGGGAACCAACCCGGAGTCCGGCGGCTTCTCGTCGGCCTGAGCGAGCGTGACGTCCGCCTCCCCCATCTTGAGCCGAGACACTCAGTGGAAGGAGAGCGAGCTTAGCGAGCCGCGGAGCGCAGCCGGAAAAACAACAGCACTTCCGGCGTGGACTTGTCAGAATAAAAGCAATTAGGAATTACACAGCGCTCAAATAACACACTTTTTTTTTTTTTTTTTTTTTAACAATGAAGCAAATAACTGAGAGACAACGTTATCTTCAGTAAATTAGAAATTTTGATTAAAGGCCCCCTCTACGTGAAGACGTAACGTTATGCCATTTTGCACTAAACCCAAGATGTTAGTGGTTATTATAAAACCGCCGAAGTCCTCTTCTTCTTCTTCTTCTTGGGTTAATTGCAGACCACTTACAGCGCAGGCGCACAGCGGCCTCTGCTGGCCAAAGAGTCCCACAGACTTCATTGAATTCTTTTAATTTATCACCAGTGTGTGGATTAACAAGCAGAGATGGTTGGACACACGCACAGTCAGGCGTTCAAACCGTGTTGTTTTTGCTTTGGTTTATTATTGTGTATGTTACCCAAGAAAATTGACCCCGATCGGCCTGGTGGGGGCGCTATAATTAAAGGTCAAAATTTTGGATTTTTTAAAAATTCATAACTCCTATGCTGTGGGTCTGATTTACATGAAATTTGGTCCAGACGTGCATGAATCCTCACTCTGCAAATCTGTCTAAGAACCCATAAGGTCCGCCATATTGGATTTTCCACCAATTTGAATTTTTTGAAAAACATTTTTGACATCTCCTCCTAGACTGTTGGTCCGATTGCTTCCAAATTTACGGTGGATCATCATTGGACCAAGGTGATCAGAAGATGCATGAGGCTTGTTGATATCACGTTCAGTTTTCAAGATATTGACCAGTGAACTTCAAAAGGGGCGTGGCTTAGCACATAAATGGACAAAAGTCAACAACCGTTGGGCCAATCAGCACGAATCTTGCAGGGTATGTCCACATAAGTACCTGGAACAAAACCTGGAAATTTCAATGAATTCAGTCACTAGGGGGCACTACAAATGTAAAAAAAATGGGCGTGGCATAACACAAATCAGACTGTAAATCGGAAATTCTTTGTTCAGTCATTACCAGTCACAGGACGTTTCTAACAGTGTTGAATCTCGTGCATCAAACTAGTTTCAATGAAGCTGCTGTTCATATTGTGATGGTCTTTGTTGGACTGAGCCCCAGAATCGATAATGAAGTGAAGTGATGGAGGTCTCACAACAAAGACAGGCGCAATTCCTCCATCAAAAGGCAAAAATAAATAAATAAAAACAACAAAAATGAATAAAATTCACGACACTGTCTGATAATGTACAACCACAGGAGCTGTAAATGTTGGTAGTTACTTTTGATTTTCAGAATTAATAATACATTTAATCGAACCAACTAAACCCCAAAAAGAAAAGACAAAACATGGAGCTGAAGCCAAAAAAAGCAAAACTGCTGCTGATGGTTAAGATCGCTAAACTTGTCTGACAGTCAAAAAAAAAAAAAAAGAAAAAAAAAAGGTAAGAATAAAAATAAAAATCAGTCGGAGTCACAGTTATGCTTCTCTATGCGGTGATCAAAACACCAAAAAGTTTATTGCAAATAAAATAGATACAGTCGTGGGCGGCGAACAGACGGCGCCCTGCACAAATACAACCAGAGAAAAACGATTTCAGGTACATTTCTTTTAAAATGATAAAGGGGCTACTGAACTTCACCAAGCTGAATATGACAATGATCCTTGTTATCATTATTATTTTTACATCAAAATACAAAAAACTGTTCATCTCTTAATAATAAAGCATTAACATCGAGAACATCAAGCATCAAACAACATCAGGGGCTGAAAGCGGCCAGTCCCGGCGGCTGTTCCAGAAGTTTCCTCTGGCTGAGGCCAAAGTCCAAGCAGCGGTGACGTCCGTTTGTGTTTTAAAGATTAAATCCAATGATCAAAAAAAAATGACACCCCTGCATGTGATTAAATATTGTACAGTCCCCTGCAGCACCATGAGATTGGGACTGTTGGGGTGCAGGACTCGTCTCAGTTGCTGCTTTTTGTCTTGGGGTGGACAGATCTGATGTGAAACTGCTTGTCGGCCCAGAGAAAGAAAAAAATAACACATTCCTCACACAGGAGCTGATTAATTTAATGATTTTTTTTCTTTTTTTTTGCCATTTAGCTGTGAGAATAAAACGCATCTGAGTCACAAGCTGTTCAAAGTCAGATCTGTGTGACAAAACAGCCAGAGGACGCTTTGGAAGACACCTGGCATCCCGTCGCCTCAGCTCACTCTCACAGCTGATTGGACGTGGATGCCTGAGGCCCCGCCCCCCCTTGCAGCCTCTCCGCCAATAGGGTTTGAGAATGATGTGAGGCGCGAGGGAAGTCAGGACTGGTCGTTTTCAGCTTCACTCTTCTCTTCCTCCTCTCACAGGCCAGAACTTTAAGACTGAAGAACTAGGAGATATATATATATATATATATGTAGAATTTTTCTTTCTTTTTTATTATCTATCCTTTACCCAGGCAAGATAAAACTCATTCTGCATCCCCGAGTCGGGTCAAATAACCGGGGGAAGAAGATAAAACAGGAGCTGAGAGAGAGGAAACGTTTGGTCCCTTTGGTTTTTGCTGCATCTTCTTTTTGAGCGTTTCCCCTGGAGGCTGACTGACATTCACAAAGCGACACATTCACACACCGACTCAGTTTGAACGGGGCTTTAACTCTCAGCTACCGACCGGACACTAATGTAACAGAGGCTGAAAGAAATGGGGGAAAAAATAATCAACGCATCGCCCCCGGTTTAGCAGACTGCCATTCCACTTGCACTTTAAAGAGACAGTCCAGCCATTTTGAACCAAGCGATATCATTATGTATTCTGTAGAGCAGCAGTGGCGCCGTCTTGCTCTGGTTGTTATCGAGCGCCAGATACTGATCGGATGCTCCGAACGCTAACCGTTAGCCTCCTTCCCCCCGGCTAACAGTCTCAAAAATAATTGCCTTAATCCACTCAGAGATGCTGATAACAGGAAAAATAGTTATAAACAGTATTTTGAGTAGAACTATCATGTGCTTGGTAGTCGTATGTGTGTTTTCGTTTGGAAAATCGACCACCAGTAAAGTGATGGTGAACCGTTTCTGACGGGATTACGGCGGATATTTTTGAGAAGTTCGCCTCAATGGCTGGAGGCTAACGGTTAGCATTTGGAGCAACCAGCGCTCAAGAGCGGTGAGAGGAAGACAGCGCCACTTCTGTCTTTCTAGGATTAATCCCACGACTTTCCTAACATTTAATAAATACAATCCCAATCCCGCTGCTAGAAAGACCCGTGGCTCAGAAATAAATTGAATTCTGCTCAGTCAAGATGTTATTTGATTTATTCTGTTGTGCTGGCAGCCATGTTGGCTCCACAGTCCTGCTACATGCTCGTTGCTATAGTAACGGGAGACCCCTGGGGTTGGGCTTGTTGGGCGTCCACAGCACAGCTCTTTAAGAAAAACAGGCAAACATAATCGTACCAGTTAAAAACTAAAATGATAATAATAATAATAATATTATTAATAATACTAAAATAAAAAAAAAAACATGTCTGCATCTTAAAATTCTGGCCTTTTTTGCAAGAAAATAAAAAAGGAAACAAAAGAAAAGAAAAGAAAGTGGCTGACGTGAGAAAAAGCAGAAGGCAGAGTGATCGACCCCGGGCCAAATAAACCGGACAGACGCTTCAGAGCCACCGACCAACACGGCACATTTTCCACCATCTGTTAAGGAGAGACTGGAGCTGGAGTGGCGTGTGTGTGTGTGTGTGTGTGTGTGTGTGTGTGTGATTGTGTGTGTAGCAGATCTATCAAACATTCATAAACATTTCAAAACGGGCTCGACGCGGTTCGTACGGGTCTGAACGTGAAGGCTTCAGAGTTTAAAAAAAGAGACGTGCTGATTTTGTCTCATGGTTTTTGAAGCTTTTTTTTTTTTTTTCTCAGGAAGTAGAAAACAAGACCGGGTCCAGGTGCGTCTGACCCGGGGTCAGGTGGGTCAGGTGAGACAGGCTGCAGGTGCACAGGAACACAGAGGCAGGCGGTAAAAACCAGGCTGGCAGGACAGTTAGTTTGGTGTGCGGCTGCTCTGAAACACGACGCGACTGAATTTGGATAAAAACAGAAAAGGTGGGAAACCACGTATTAATTCATCTGCGATCAATAGGGCTGATCAATACAGGAAATGAACACAGACACAGGCTCGGGCTCAAAGTGATGAGTATTATTTTAACCCAGCAAGGAATACAGAAATTTTGTTTATGTGATTGTGCTTATATTAGAAAATAATATTATGCATCACTATCAAGATGATTTTACCACTGGCCGTCTACGAGAGAAAAATGTAACAGATTTTTAATGCATATTCAGGACAAATTTAATAGAATTTAATATTTAAAAATGTGAGCAAATTCACTTGATTTCTTTTGAAAATGTGAAAAAGGTGATGGGAAATGGCCTGGAATTTACCAACAAATTTTTGAGTTTAAAAAAAAAAAAAAAAAAAAAAAATCTGTGTGTGTGTTCATTATTGCTCTGAAGGTCAAACTCTGCTGGTGGCAAACAAATTTGTTGTTGTGCGTTACGTGGGTTTCCACATTTTCTACTTTTATGTTCTCTTGCTCTTTGGAAACTTTTATTCCACGGATTTTTTCTGTCTGAGTTTGAAAGCATCGCACGGAGACGTCGACAGCCGATGTCACGGTTTGCTCCTTTTGGGGGAAACTCAGCAAGAGACTCAAAACATCAGCATCTGTGTAGCTCTACATCTAAATATGGCCGTCTTGTTCCAAATCTAACTTCCTGTTCCTCACTTCCTGTTGCTGTGCGCCTGCAGCAGAGACGCAGAGAGGGAATCATGGTAGGCACCAAGTCTGAGCTGTTGTAACGAGACAACCTTTAATGTACACCACTACCACCACCACCACCAGCGTTACCACGACAACAGCCGTTACCACGGAGACCAGCGGAGACCATTCCCATGGTTACCAGAGACAACACGTCGGCAACACGAGCCCCTCCCCCTAGCAATGAACAGGAAGAGAAGGAGGGGAGGGGCTGCAGTGAAATGTGGCGGCAGCAGGCTGGATGAAAGTATCTGGGGCGGGGGAGGAGGGGGAGGGGAGGGGGGGCGTCAGCGATGGATGCTATTGGTCCTTCTTGTCTGACTCTGACGAGTCCTCTTTAGGCTCCGCCTCCTCAGAAGACTCCTCGTATCTGGAGAGAGAAAAACAGAGAATTTCACACGGTGAGTTTCACCTTCTGACATCATCGGCTCCTCACAGCCAATCAGATCTCTGTGTTTTCTTGTTTCCCCGTCGATGTGATTTTGTTTTTATGTAAAATTCTGTTCAGAGCTTTTCAATTAGCTTAAGTTTGGCCGCAAAGTCAAAACTTTTTCCACATGAGCTCGACGGGAGAACATGGAGTTACGGCCCTGCGGGTGTCGAGCCCCGCCCCCACAGGTAACGATGTCACAGGACGGAAACTTTTCAGCCAATCAGCAAGCACAGCGGGTCGGTGGCGGGACGGCCCGTCGTACGTCGAGGGGGGAAACTACCGCCCTGTTTCCGCTAAGTCCCGCCCACTGCCACGCCCCCTTGAGGCCAACTGAGGCAAAAACGCAGAACACATGGAGGGTTTCTGCTGGAAATTTTAAAATAGAGATGTTTCGTTCCAAAAGTAGATACGCACCATTTTAAGAAAAAAAACAGACACCTGCTCTCATGGAGCTGAACACAACCGTCCGACTTTAATTGCTAAACCCTTTTTCCTCATTGTGTTTTTTTTTTTTTTAAACCATAAAATAGGTATTTGGCATTTGGGAGTCAAATTAACCCTTTAGGCGCCGGAGTTTTTTTTCCCGCGGCTTCTCCCGCGTCTGCCACGATAACCGCGGTTGTTTTCATCCCCGCTACATTCACCCATATTTGCGGTGTTATGAGCCCCCCTGCCACCTCGACCATGTCCCCTGCTTGGCTTTCGCAGAATGCTTCCACCCCGGCCACGCTGAGGTGAAGCATCCACTATACAACGTGCTGATTGTGGACTATGGCGCGCGGACTCGCCGTCACTACTAACGTCAGTTTCTGCTTCACTGGACAACTGCATGTCTTCCTCCTCGGAATCGGAGTCAGCCAGTACCTGACGAAGTACTTCGTCGACAGTAAACCGACCTCTCGGCATCGTGAGTAAATAAAAACACTCTTTCGCTCTGCTCTGCTCTCGCTACGCTCAGCACTACTACCACTGCTTCGCCGCCGCGTCTCTTGCTTGTCGCAATTTTGCGACTTTGGCGCTTAAAGGGTTAATCAAATTAGTTAGTACAAAAACCTAAAGCTTGACATGCCAGTAAGAGCTCTCCCTGTCTCTCTCTCTCTCTCTCCCTGTCTGTCTCTCTCCCTCCCCCCCCCACCTCCCCCCAAAGCATCAATCAATAAAATAAACAAAAGCAAAACAAATATATTCCATAGGTTCAAAATTCACAAATTCTTTACATTGTAAACAAAACATATTGAAAAGGAAATGAACACATAGGCTACAGATGATATTAAAAAAAAAATAAAATCAAATCAACAATATTACTAATATTACTAATGATGATTTATACATGTTGATATATATGAAATGTGACTATATTTTGTTATTATGGAAACATCATATAGTCAAGGAATTCTAATTAACATTCACGTTCTCTAGTTTCATGGCAGAGTCTTGCGTATTGTGCAGTGAGCTGTGTGAATTGTGGATTTTCTCCCAGACAGAGTTTTAACAGTTCATCACATGTTTTCCCCTGATATGGTGGGTCTACTGCTGTAACCTGCTGTATGAAAGTCTCTCTCAAAGTTTGGTACAGTTGGCAGGAGAGGAGAAAGTGGGCCTCTGTTTCTATTTCCCCTGATGAACATTGTTTACATATTCTCAGTTCTCTGGGCTTCCATTCTTTCTTGTATCGACATTTTTCAATCTCTAATTGATGGTTACTGAGTCTGTACATTGTTAATGTGTGTCTCTGTTTGGGGTTTTTTACACTGACCAGGTAATTTGCTAGAGAATATTCTCTGTTCAGTGAGCGATAACATTCCAATTTGTTGATGGATTTCATTTAGTTTTTCCAATTGTTGACGTAAGCAGTTTTGTTTTCTTTGTCTACAGACATCAGGTGTGTTTTGGAGAGATGACGGAGGTCTTGGAGTTTGAGGTGGCAGGTTTCTCTGATGTGTGTCAGAGGGTCTGTCTCTGGGCAGAGGTGGTTACTGATAAAGGCTCTGTGGTGATAGGAATCAGGATCAGCTTGTGCTAAGTGAACCTGGAACTTAACTGCCCTCTTGATCATGTGGAGAGAAAGAGGGAAGTGTCCCAGCTCTGCTCTACATGCAAGGTTTGGACAGTTTCTGTGGACCTTGAGGATTTCCTTGCAGAACTGAAGATTGAATTTTTCTGTGGGTGTCGTGTCCCATGAGCTGTGCCTCTGGGTAATTTGAGGGCCCCACACTTCACTTCCATACATAAGGATGGGTTGGATTACACTGTTAAATAGTTTTAGCCAAATTTTAATTGGGGGATTGAATTTATTTAGTGAACATTTGATGCTATAGTACGCCCTGCGTGCCTTATCTGTCAGGGAATTTATTGCCTTGTAAAAGTTTCCGGATGCAGTGATGACGATGCCTAGATAATTGTATTCTATTGTATGCTGAAGTGTGGTCCCTCTTACAGTGAAAACATACTTTGATTCTTGTGACCTGGCCTTTTTTTGGAATACCATGATTTTTGTTTTATCAAGATTGATATCCAACGCCCAGTTTTGACAGAAACACTCGAGCAGAGAGAGGTTCTGCTGTAAGCCCTGTTCTGTTGGGGATAGTAGTACTAGGTCGTCTGCATACATCAGGAATTTGATTTCTTTGCCTTGTAGATCTAATCCTGGGCTTGGGGACTGTTCAAGAAGAGTGGCCAATTTATTAATATAAATGTTGAACAGGGTAGGAGATAGGTTGCATCCCTGATGCACCCCTCTTCCTTGTTTGAAGAACTCTGTTCTTTTGTTTCCAATTTTCACACAGCACTGGTTGTCGGAATATTTGGATTTGATTAGGTCATACATTTTGCCACCGATTCCACATTGTAAAAGTTGTAAATATAATCCGTTGTGCCAAATGGTATCAAATGCCTTTCTTAGATCTACAAAACATGCAAATATTTTCCTCTGTGTGTTTTGTGAACGTGGTTTTGGATGAGTGTATGTAGAGTGTAGATGTGGTCTGATGTTCGGTGGTTGGGCAGAAAACCAATTTGGCCTTGAGATGGGGCATGATGATCAATGAGATAATTAATTAATCTGGAGTTTAGGATGCTACAGAAGAGTTTACTGAGATTGCTATTAACACAGATGCCTCTGTAATTGCTGGGGTCGTATTTGTCTCCATTTTTAAATATGGGAGAAATAAGACCTTTATTCCAAACACTGGGGTAATATCCCGTTGCTAACACCAGGTTGAAGTGTTTCTGCATGGCAAGTTGAAGTTTAATGTTACTGTGTTTTAGCATTTCTGAGTTAATGCTGTCTATACCGCAAGCTTTTCCTTTTTTAAGGGTTTTGAGTTTGTGCTGTATTTCTTTAAGGGTGATGGGGTAGTCAAGGGCACTTTGGTTGGCCTTCACTGCTTTTTCTAGTTCTTTGAGTTTATCTAAAGTTGAAATTTGGTTAGGATTTAGACCGTGACATTCTGGATTTTTATAAAGGTTGTCAAAGTAATCTTTCCAGATATTGCCATTTTGAATTGGGTTGGTCTCTGTATATTGGTTTCTGTTGATGTTTTTCCATAATTTCCAAAAGGTGTTTTCATTTAGAGCTTTTTCGATGTTGTTGAGTTCTCCTTCCATATAATGTTTCTTTTTCATATGAAGGAGTTTTTTGTATTCTTTTAGGGCCTGAAGGTATTCAATCCTTTCCACTGGGTCACTTGGGTTCCTGTGTTTTCTATTTGACAATTTTCTCAGATTTTGTCTAGATACAGCACATTCTTTATCAAACCATTTCTCTTTTTGTTTAATGCTGGATTTTCTAATTTGTGAGATTTTTAATTTGGATTCTTTTGCTAATTGAATGAATATTGCGTTTAAGTGACTTGTGGCCAAATTTACGTTTTCCCTGTCAGGCTGATACCGGGTGCTGAGAAAAGTATCCAGCATGTTGTGAGTTTGAGCAGAGTCTAGTGCAGCGGTATAGGCAGCAGTACTCTCCTCTGTCCATCTGTATCTCCTCGGCAGAGGAAACAGTCTTGGCTCTGGATTTGGAATTGCCAAGGGTGACAGTGACTTTTTCAGGAATAAGGTTATTTGGCTGTGGTCTGATATGGGCTGTTGTGGTGATACTATGAATGCATTTATATATTGTGGCTCAATATCGGTAATAGCATAATCTACCACACTACTACCTAACACAGAGCAGTATGTGAGTCGGCCCAGAGAGTCTCCTCTGATTCGGCCATTAACAATGTACAGACCCAAGCTTTTACACAGCTGCAGTACTTGTTTGCCAGTTTTGTTAACCACACTGTCATAGCTCTCTCTCTCTCTCTCACACACACACACACACAGTAACAGCTGAATGGACACGAACGCTTCCTGTGAGTGTTCAGACGACAGGAAAGATTCAGAACAAAAAGCAAATAAAGCAAAAGTTATTTGGATGAAAAGATCATCAGTTATTAGTTTTAGTCTCATCTGACGTCACTGCACGTTGTTTTTCTGTTTGGCGTCATTTGGTCTGTGACTTGTTGGGAGCGGTTTGGTTTTGGTTTAAGATATCAGCAGGTACAAAAGTAAAAATTTTTAATAACATGGCACCAATAGAGATGTTTTGTAAAACAAATGAATAAGTATATAAAGAGTTAATTAAACTGTCCTAATGGCAAATTTTCTCAGCAGAGACACTGCAGAAGAGAAAATGCTGTGACACGGTCAGCGAGGTGAAACAAATGAATTTATGATGAATTAAATAAATCACTGAATGGGCAGATGAAGATGGTTTTAGAAACTCGTGGATGAATACACACACAGTCATCGATGAACTGCTGAATTTATGTTAAAAAATAAGAGGGCAGATGGGCAAACAGACTGATGGAAGGGCTGGGAAAGTAATGATCTAAAGGTTTTCTGATATTATTCTCTTGTTTAATTTTATTTTCATAAGCAAAAACTTATTAAAACTCCTCACAGAACAAGATGTGAAACAAACAAGGGGCTCTTACGTGAAAAGTAGTTTTATCATGCTGCATATTAACTTGCTTATGTGATTTTATATATATTAGTAAATATCACTATCAAAATAATTTTACGTCAGGATGTCGACAGGTATGAGAGAGAAAAATGTAATGCTATCATATTTAAGGCAAATTTCACTGGAATTCAAATTCCCACTTTCTTTCAAAAATGCAAAAAATATGATAAGCAAATTAGCAAGAATTACTTGGAAATTACCAATAAATTAACTGAAAAAAAGAAAAAAAAATACAAGAAAACTATTTGTAATTATTTTAAATATGTTTAAAAGTAAATGTCAAGAAAAAGTAAACTAATTTGTAGATCACAGAGGCTGTCCCAGCTTCTGTGAACAAACTGCAGTAAACAGGTAAAGGTGTTTTTCCTTTTCATTCTCAATCATATGTTGGTCATTTTCTCTGTTAAAATGCAAACAGGCAGCGATGCAGGTCTAATCAATTTAAGAGAAAAGCTCGTCACATTAAACCTGATGCTCCACACAGCAGACTGTGTGCACTTCTGAGTCTAATGAACAAAACAGCAAAGAATTAAAAGAAGGAGAAAAAAAACTTCTGCCTTCACTGTTTTGGATTAAAAGCTCCGCCTTATGAAAATGGAACAGCTGAAACTCCATTATGCATTATTGCATCCCTAAAATTAGATGAAATATTTGAATTTCAGTGAAATTCAGACCTCATAAATTCAAATATCAGCTTGTTTGATGACTTTTCAGAGCGAATATTTATAGAATTTACTTTAAGACAAATGACACCTTAAGGCTTTGCAGAGCATGAATGACTGAGATTATTTTGCAATAAATGAATCTGTCTGCGGGATGAACGGATGACAGACGGGCGGCTTTGCTCTGCTTAGCGGGCTGTTTACCTGCCCAGGTGAGACAGGAGGGGCAGTTAAAGGGGCGGGGCCTCTACATGGAGGTGGGCTGTAACCGGCGGCGGCGGGGGGAGGAGCCTGTCGCCGCAGAGACGGTATCCATGGAGCTAGCCAGGCTGGCGGGCGAGCCGCTGACAGTCGGGAAGGAAGTGAGCCTGGGAGAGCCAGGAAGTACTTCCTCTGACGACTCATAGCTAACCACAAGATAGATGAAGAGGAGGAGGAGGAGGAGGAAGGAGAGAGAAATGGAAGAATAGGGAGAGAAAACCAGAAAGAGAGTAACACAAAAAAATAGGAGAGAAAAAGAAGGAAAAAAGAGACAGGAGATGGTGGCTGAACTTAAAGGGGGAGAGGAGAGAGAAAGAGAGAAAATGTAGTGAGCTAAAGGCTTAAACTCTAAACGATTTGTCTGCTCAAACCACCTGTCTGAAGAAAGTAGAGCGCAAGATGGAGGAGGAACAGGAGGCAGGAGAGGAAGAGGAGGAAGAGGAGGAGGAGGAGAAGGAGGAGGAGGAGGAAGAGGTGGGACAGGAGAGCGATGAGAGCTGGAGGAGGTGAGGGGGGACCGTCCAATCACAGACAGACACGGCGCTGTGGGAGCCAATGAGACGTCGGCAACAGCCAGTCAAACCAAATTCAAATCCGATGAGATGGCAGACAGGCAGGCAGACAGACAGGCAGACAGACAGACAGACAGACAGACAGGCAGACAGACAGACAGGCGTCTCTATTTAAGCTGATGATGATAGCTGGTCACCAATAATGTCCACTCTGGGGAGCCGTAGTCACACTGTCACCAAATGAAACAGTGGCCCTAACCCTAACCCATGTTGTGTTCTCAGCGTTTTCCCCTCAGCCTCCACCAGAGCTGGCAAGAGGAACTTTGGTCTGATACAAAAAATAAAGAACTAAATAAATGAATAAATAAATAAATAAATAAATAACCAGCAGCACCGTCAAAAATCGGTTCACTCAAGTATGACAATTCTTTTTTTTTAAGATATTGGTATCACGAGCTGTCATCACCCCTTGTCCCTGTTGGCAAGTCAGCTAAATTCCTAGCTCCAACTGATTAAGAAAAACAAACAAACAAACAAACAAAAAAAAACAGATTTTAGTTTTAGTAGCTTTGCATTTTGGGTGTCTTTTTTTTTTTTTTTAAGAGCAGTTGCTTTCTGAGCTGCAACACACGGTGCAGCTGAGGGGAAAAAAAACCCTAAAATGTCAAATCCAGGTGTTATTTCATCCTACTGTAGTATGTTTACTTTGCAATAATTGGTAATTTTGGTTGAGTTTTTTATCCTCACTAGGCTTTTTATGTTTGTTTCCGAGGGGAAACTGGCTGAGCTGCAGCTGCTAAAATTCTCAAGAAAAGAATTAAATATATTATAAGCAAGTGAAATTTTAAGAAATAGAAAAATAAATAAGAAATATAAAATATATGAATTAGAAATTTGTTAAAAAAAAATATGTGCATTAACAGCTCCAAGAATATTACAACTATAAATCCAGAAACAGAAACTGAGAGTTTGTAAGAAGTATCTGTGCATACACCGTGTATCCACGGGGATGCTGCCCTGCTGAGCTGCTTCATGTCATCAGCCGGACCTTCCCCTCGCCGCCGTGCGACCTCACGGGGTCCAGAGGACACGCCCATGTCTGGACACGCCCACGTCTGGACACGCCCACGTCTGGACACGCCCACGTCTGGATACTTTGTGACGATAAACATCACAAATACGCAGATTTATGCCCGTTTCGTGTTTTGAGTGTGGCGAGTGCTACAGATCTGTCCAATCACACGGCTCCTGGCGTAAAAACAGTTCAGTTTGACCCGCGGCTCGGTCGGCACGGTTCAGGCCCGAATAAACGGACCAATCAGAGGCCGGTTATAGTCCTGGTCGTCATGGTTACCCACCTGAACATCTCTGTGAGCTCTCCTTTGAACAGTGCTACGATGACGGGGAAGCCGACGCAGGCCGGGACGAGGTACAGCAGCGCCGGCTGTGGACACACACACACACACACACACACACACACACACACACACACACACACACACAAACATCAGTTCAGAAAATTTAAATGCACTGCAGTAAAATCTCCAAACTGCCAAAGTTCAATTTTCAGTGTTTCTTCACTGGAGATGTGGAAGGTACTTTTAAAACTTTACTGTACTTTGCAGTACAACTTTTTAAAAAAAAAAAATGTTCTTTTCTTTTTTTTTTTTTTTTATAAAAGGCAAGTAACGTTAAAGTATCTCAAAAAAACTTTGGCAGCAGAGCAGCCAATCAGAGCTGAGCGGATGGAGGTGTAGAAGTTTATTGTTCACCTGTATAATATCAAGCCTTCAGCACATATATTTATTACAACTATGTGAAGAACAAATAATAAAAAAAAAACATCAGCAGCCGTCAGCCTGTAACGCTCAGTGCAGGAATTCACCATGACGACCTTTAAGTGCGTGACCTTTGACCTCCGGCCTCCTACCTGTGCGTGTTTGAAGGTGTGCATGACGAAGATGGTGAGGCCCAGACCGAAGATGTAGGCCAGGAAGCTGGAGTAGAAATACGTCCTGCTGTTCTTCTTCAGACTGCAGACACACACACACACACACACACACACACACACACACAAAAAACTTCACTGAAAAACACAGAAACACAGCCGTCTGACTCTGTTCACACTTGGCAGCTGATTACTGGGGATCATTTTCATCGTCAAAATTTGTCCCATCGATCGTTCAGTGTATAAAACGTGACAGATGAAGCTCAAGTTTGATGGGAAGTGACTTTAACAGGATGCAGGACTCAAAGCGACCGTCCGTGAGCGCATGCAGACGAGGAGCAGCGAGGCGAAGCTCTTACCTGACGTCAAAGCGCAGCAGCAGGGCGATGAAGATGCCCGGGATGACGATGTCACCCAGACCGAGCATGGCAAAGTTACTGGCCTCAAGACCTTTCTCCAACAAATCCTGAGGAAACACCACTGAAAGAGGAAGAGAGAGAGAGGGAGAGAGGGAGAGGTGAAATTTTTCCCATGATCTAAAAAGTTGGCTTGTGTTACATTTTCACATTTTGTGAAATACACAAAAAATTTAGGCCAATTTTAGCGTAAAGTTGAGTGACATGCTGATTGTTTTTTGTGGAGCTGCTGTTAGGAGCAGCTGTCAGACTGTCGACGGAGGCGCGGTGCACGGCCTGCTGGGTAAACTTTCTTATCGGCCTCCAGGAAAGTTCACGCTGCCTTTGAACTTGACATTTTTGTCCCCTACGACACCCTGTACCGTCCACCAGCAGCTGACCGCTTCACCCACCAGAAACTCAGTTTACACACATCTGGGGGACATTCACACTCTCTCACACACACACACACACACACACACACACACACGCACGCACAGGTCTTACTTACATTTGATTGGTGCCTCGAAGGACTTGGCAACTGTTACCATGACGTTGGTTCCAAACACCTGGCAACAGAGAGTTGGCAGCACGTTACCTGAGTGGACTGATTTATCTAACAAGCAGCAGCTTCGACGATCCAGCACACGACTTTCACCAGAGGAAGTTTGTTTGACTGGTTAAACCTCAAATTCCAAACTTCATCCTTTTTTTTCTAAGAGTTTCACACGAGCGAGGAAGTGCAGCACAACCAGCCTCGACCCTGATTGGCTCCCTCAGTCAAGAATTACTGAAATCCCTCCAATCAGGCTCTGAAAAGCAAGTGTGTGTGTGTGTGTGTGTGTGTGTGTGTGTGTGTGTGTGTGTGTGCGTGTGTGTGTGTGTGTGTCTCACCCAGAAGACGTCATAGACGAACAGCCCCCCCAGCAGGATGCAGCCGGTACTGACGTTGTTCAGGTGAAGCAGCTCCACCCCGTTCAGCGCAAACGCCAGCCCAAACAGGTTATTGGCTATCCAGTGCTGTGATGTCATAAAAATACTGACAGGTTATTGGCTATTCCAAACCAGTTTAGTTTTATTATTATTATTATTATTATTATTTTTTTAAATCGTATTTGGCTTGTTTTTCTTTAACTGTTCCAGGCTCATTTTCTAAATTTGGAGAAGCTCAGCGTCTGTTCACTCTGAATGTTTTATATAAATAACCTTGACCCTGATTGGGTCTAACAGGTTATCTACTATCCAGTGCTATGACGACAAGATGTCATTGGCTGTCCAGATGCTGTGATGTCACAACAACACTCCCTGTGTTTACACGGACTCTAATATTCCACTAACAAACAGATTAAGTGCCCAATCTGAATAAAATTATGATGATGCCCCAGAAGAGACTAGCCTGATCAGAGAGAATTTTCATTCGGGTTGAGAGGGCTGGTGTAAACCTTTGAGAATCTGTTCAACAGGAAAATATTAGCACCAAATAACCATGTGAACTATCAATCTGCTGGTTTCTCTCTGCATCAGGTGACGGGACAGAAACACGGCGACACCAAAACACAACCGGACCAGAGGCTGATAACTGTTTTGCCTTAAAGATTAAATCTTTCAAGGACTGTTGAACGGCTCCGTGGTGGAAAGGCTGGAAACGACTGGAGTTGCTCAAACAAGTTCAAACAAAAACCAGCGGGAAAAGTTTGACGGCTGCCTGTTACAAGAATAAAAGGGTCACACTTTACAGTAACAGTACAACAATTAACGTTAGTTAATGCCATAAAAAACATTAAGTAACAGGTAATAAACATTAAATAACAGTTAACTAACCGTTAACTAATGTGTCTAAGAATCATGTACTAATGCCGTTCATGCTAAGGTATTAATTTATATGTTATTTAAGGGTTATTGTAGATATTATTAACATTAGTAAATGCCATAATAATCATTAACTAACAGTTAATTAACCATTACGGCATTAACTAACGTTAATTGTTGTACTCTTATTGTAAAGTGTTACCAATAAAAGTCCAAACAAACCAGCCAGGTTTCATTTTTACAGTCTGATGGACGACCTGATGGGGGCGCCACCACTTGCCAACATGACTGGCAGATTAGACGTTTCTCAGAAGGTGGAGACACATTTTTTGCACATTTCAAAAAAAGCTCTATTCTGATAAAAACGCACGTCTTATCAGATCTCTTTATTTCTCTTTATTTAGTGTCCAAGTAAACAGTGAAGCTGGAATCTGTCACCAGAATAATTTCAGTCAGGTTGAGGAAACATCGTCTACCCAGGTAAAGTGTGACGTGTTTACCTTTTTGAGCAGGTACCAGACTCCCACCACGCTGCTGATGAGCAGACACACCAGATTCTTGGTGTCAAACTCATAGTTGACTATTTCTGGAGGGAGAGAGAGAGAGACAGGGAGATGTGGGTCTGTGTTTTCTGTGTTAGGTTATCCTAATTGTGTCTCTATAATCCAAAGAGGCTTGATCCGATGTCACGTCTGCACGCAGGGGAACCGAACCAAACGCACCATCTGCACTTCTCACTTGCTCCCACTCACAACGTGGGAGAAGCTTTTCTGAGTCTTTCTATAAGTAATAAAAAATATTAAAATTGTGACACAAAGTGAAAAATCGCTCAGATATATCACCGACACCACGGGCTGTTGCATTTTTAATTTTTGTGTGTATGCGCTTTAGGTTGGAGTTTATCACCCAGGTGAAAGGTGTGTTTATGCCACAGTGGGATGGGATGCTGGGACTAAAGTCTTAAAGGAACAGTTCACCCCAAATGAAAACTCTACTACGGACTTACATGCACTGAAAAGTAAATTTAGCCCTTTTGGACTCAAAGCACAAGCGTTTGTCTATAATACACAAAGTCTAGAAAACAGTGATGATGGACTTAACCCTCTGAAAGGTTTTATTTCACCCATTTAACAAAATTCACTTCATTTCTTTTTATTTTAAGGGGGATTTGTTTTTGGGTTTTTTTGTAATCTTATGTTTGTTGTTTCCATTTCCATTCCATTCCATATATAGATATGGATCATTTATAGATAGACAGATGTGTTTTTTTTCTGGCAATGTTTTACTTTTCTTCCCCAAATCCTCTATCAGTTTCTGTGGAAATGTTTTAATACATTTTTTGGTAATTTTTTTTTTCTTGTTACCATTTATGTCATTTCTTTCTCTAATCACCTATTTACTCCTATTCTTTGAGAGGAAATGAAGTGAATGTGCTCAGGTGTCAGAGGGTTAATGTCTTCAGGAAGAGCTGGTTGACTTCTACAGTTTGTGAGAAGGCTGAGGAGGAGGCAGGTGTGTTGGTGATGAAGTGGTGTTTTATTCACCTTCCTTGGAGTCTCCAGAGCCCTGAGTGAACAGCAGCTGGTACTGTTTGTTAGGCAGGGAGGAGGGAAACACCCGGCACATCAGAGGACTGCAGGCACAGAGAGAGACAGGAGCTTACAGCCTCTTTACAGTGAAATGACAGTGTACTGTATTCCATATGCCAGTTTTCTGTGTGTGTGTGTGTGTGTCACCTCATGGTGTGAGACAGAGCCAGGATGCCCAGGACAAAGAAGTAGACAGACAGCAGCAGGTTGATGTACTCCTGGGAAAATACCTGAAACCCCCAAAAAACAACAATAAACAAACATAAAATATTTTTAGAAAACGTCTTTCTCCAAACCGCTTCCTGTAAAATAACCACATCTGTTATTTGCTCTGACCCGCCATCTGAAAAGGTCAAGCTGGGTTCAGGTGGTGATTAGATAGTGATTTAGTGTTTACACGGCAGAGAGCAGATTCTGTTTTAGTGGCTCAGATCAGGGTGACGAAGTTAAAGGTGAAGCCAGCAGAGAAAAACAGTGACTGGAAACTTCGCTGCTGTTTAAATTAAATTTGATTTTGTGCCGTCTGCTGCCACCGAACTACATGGACCAAAATAAATAAATGAATAAATAAAAACACTATGGATGTTGACTAGAACCTTTAACATAATACCTTATTTCCTCAATTAATAGCCCGGGCGTTTAATATGCAAAATCAACTTGGACCCCGGGCGTTTAAAAGAACCAGGCGGCTATTCGCTGCAGGCCTTTATTTATTTTTACACAGACCTGCACCAGGCCATTACTGTGATGACAGCTACTGTCCAACATATTTTTTAGTACAAAAGTACTGTAAGGCATAAGGTAAACATATCTGTACATACAAACATAGTGCAAACCGCTTGCGCTGCGAGTCGTTCCCTCTGACGCTTCCGTTTTCTGTCAAAATAAGAGTTAGTCGGTCGATTTAAGATTACGGTACACCCTTTTTTCTAACGTTAGCTAGCTCTCTTATTTTGACAGAAAACGGAAATGCGGGATGGTTATTGTGCAGCTAACTGTTTACTTCTGCAAAAATAAGGTGAATATCCTTATTTTAGGTTACCTCAATATAATGCAAATAATCGCCCTGGCGGTTATTCGGGTGGGCGTTTAATACGCAAACTGGGTGCAGACCCCAGGCGTTTAAAAGAACCAGGCGGCTATTTGCGGCCAGGCGATTAATTGGTGAAATACGGTAACAAGAGATGCTGACACAGCAGCAAAAGTCAGACTGATTATGACAGATTATGGTATACATACTAAAATAATCAGCCTATACTGTAAGTTCAATAAAAACTGTAAATGTCAGTTTGATAAAGGAAGGTTTTATCTTCAGTGTTCCCTCTGGGTTCCCTGAAGGTGTCAGATGTGTGTGTTTGTGCTTTAAATCTGCTGCCGTGGTCGTCGAGCGAGGACAGAAAGCGGATCAGCGATGCAGCTGGAAACAAGGAGGATGAAGAGAAGAAGAAGCAGAAACAGAAACAACCAAATCTGCTCAGTATCAGGTTGTTGTTTCACACACTGGTGGAGCTGGACTGGAGCTCTGCGTGGTGGATATTTTTTTTTTTTTCCTTTCAAAAGTTGTTTTTGCACCGGTCAGGGGGAACTTGGCTGAGAAAGGTTTGGCTAAAGTGCTGCTCTAGTGCTACTATCTGTCGCACACATTTAATTCAAGCTCGATGCCTTGAAGTAATAATTCAGATTCTTACTCATGGTGGTATTTTTAATCTATTACACTCATACAGAGCAGCAAATTACACCGGATGAGAACCTTAATTATTACTTCAAAGGACCATGAATTAAATGTGTGCAACCCACAACTATCACTTTAAATGACTGATGAGGCATTATTTTAAATCACCCAAATAAAAATCATCAAAAGGTGGCCAAATGGTAACAAAATGCCTCTGTTGTAAATTTAACTCTATTGATCAGGGAAAAAATGTGTCTGGTTTAAAAAAAAAATTTTTTTAATCATCTGAGCGGCTGTTAAAATTTGAGACACCTTGTTCCCGCCACAGGAAGCCCCTGAGGAAGGCTTGAGGAGACCCCGCCATTACCTTGAAGAAGAGGTACAGCCCAAACAGAGTACAGCTGGCGATGATGGGAAACCTCGCCGCATCCCGACTGGTGATGGTCTCCGGCATGTCGGCCGAGTTCTGCAGAGAGAGAAAAGAGAGAGAGAGAGAGAGAGAGAGAGAGGACAGGGATGTTGTGGGTTTTAGTGATGGTGACAAAAACCAGTCTGTTTAAAGTGAATGGAAACCTCCCCCCACCAGAGCACACCGTTGTGAGTGAAAAGTTAAAGCCACCACGTCACCACAGCTGCAGCTTTCTCCCAAAATACTTTAAGGGATAAATACGGTAACGAGCGCTGGGAAAGGCTCCAGCACCTCCTGCAACCCTTACGAGGTTAAGCGGCTTGGAAAATAGATGAATGAACAAATGAATGAATGGAGACTTTAATGGAGCGTGTCCAAAAAGAGCTACTCTCAATTGAAGTTTCTGAAATTTTCAAATACTCAGTCACGATTTTCAAATAAGTTCTGGTAGCACTCATTCAGAAGAATGATATTTTTAAGATAATTTATAAGATAATCTCTTTGTTGTTCACAGACGTGGAAAGCTGCCTTTGACTTCACAGGTTGGTTAAAAACACATCACAGGGGATGATAATACATTTATAACTCATAAAAACACAACATGCAGAGTACAAACAACAGGAAGAGACGCAGCTCCAGTCTGAAGAAGTGGTTAAGAGTTTAGCAGAGTCACTGCGTAAGGGATGACAGGCTTTATTGCTGCAATGGCTCTGTAGCGCCACCTGAGGGCAGTTTCATGAATTTTTTTTTTTAAAGAGGGGATGAACGGGACCTGACACAATATTTCCGGCTTTTTGTTTCACTTGCATTTTATATTATATCCATCTGTTTTTAAGTGTTTGTTAAAAAAAAAAAAAAAAAAGAAGAGATTTGTTCAGTTTTTACATGTTTAGCTCCTGTCCTACTTTCCTTTCAGCTCCACGGAGGCAGAAGGCTCAGATCGAGTTTCCACATCTTGACTTAAAGACTCCATGAAACGGACTCTTACTTTCTTGATTTGATGTCTTTCCTGCTGAAACAGGAAGTTTGGCCGGGACATGGTGCAGGGAGGGATCATTCCAACAGGATCTCAGTTTGGGAGAGAAACAGTTTTATTTTGACGGGATGAGATGGACTAGAGAGGACTGGTGAAGTTTTGATTGGTTGAAATTTTAATGTGCGGGACGATGTCAATGTTTAAGGCGCTCGGTTCTACAGGAAGTCGAGGTCATTTCATGGGGACTTTAATCTTCATTTTGGGTTTGACTGTTCCTCTGGGCGTTTGTTTGTGGTTCGTCTCCAACACCGAGCACCGAACGGCTGCCGTTAGCAAAAACCAACACAACATAGAAGTGGAGCTACTAGAGCAGAGAGGCTTCAGTCCCCGAGGACACGGTCACCTACAGCTATATTCTCCTCACCCAAACCCCCTGGGAGAGAAACTGGGTCAGAGGACAAGAGAGGAGAGGAAAGGAAAAGGAAAGGAAAGGAAGAGGAAAAGAAGGGGTGAGGGTTGCGTTCAGTGCTGCCTTCATGTCCTCCTGGTTCACAGAGGTTTGCATTCACCGTTGGCTCTTATTTTCTGATTTTTTTTTTTCCCCGTCATGATAACTGACTGCAGTCAAAATTTGGTCCTTCACTTCACTGCAGAGCTTTATTAACTGTTTAGTGTAAAAAGTGTGAAAATAAAGCCAAATTCTGATGGGAGTCAACAACAAAAAAACCAAACCAAACAAAACAAAGTATAAATTTTAAAATAATCTGAACAGAAAAAGGGAAGACAGTCTTAGTGATCTTAGTGAGGCTGACAGACAATGGTTGGTGTTTTTATTTGACGCGACTGAAAACACTAATTGATTAAATAAATTATATTCAAGTTTCCTGTCAATCAACTCAGTGATTAGAACTTGTAAAGGGAACATTTTAAAAACGGGCAGAATTCAGTCAAAGATCTGAACATGAGATTCTCTGAGTGACTTGAAAAACACTGTCGATCATCACAAAGTCAAAGCAAAAAACTGGAAAAATTTAGGCCCGGGTTGAAAACAGACAGAATTAACCTTTAACTGTTTTTTAGTCTCGGCAAAAAAGAAGGTTTTGCTTCACACACCGTCGCTTCCCATGATGCATCTTCCTGCAGTGTGTTAAACAGGAACACCGAGCCACCCGACAGGTGAGGATGACCTCTGACCCATGCTCACACTTCCCAGAATGCACGGCGAGCCATGCGTCTCATGCTTTCTGTTAGCTCATGCTCGTTAGCTTTCATTTTTTTTTTTATTTTCTTCATCAGGGCGGGAAATTAACCTTTTTAAATGTGAACATCTGTCAGCCACTGACAGATAAACACTCAAATTCTCCAGCCACTCGACAGTAATTTTATTTTTTCACTCTCATATTTTACCTGCGTTGGTCTGGTGGCTGCAGCCTGACCTCACCTGTGGAAATCGTCTGCTGAGGCCCGGCAGGCAGCGCGTGTTACCTGGTGTTTGATGTGTAAAACCCTTCATAATCTGTACATTTTAATACATTTCTGACCTGCTGATGCTGTATGAGCCAACCAGGTGACACTGTAATTTTGTGAATGACTTATGAATCACAGTTTACATCTATTCATTTTCAATTTTATATTCTAAGCATACATTTGTCTTTTTTTGTTATGCATTTTTTATGCCTTTTTATGTACTTTTAATTTTTCTTTTTTTATTTTATGACTTGTTAAGTAAACTGCATTGAGTGAAGTTTGTGAGTTTTGTGCCTTCACCTGCACTTTATTCTCTGCAAAGGCACTTTATCGTCTTTTTTATGTAAAGCACAATGTACTAACCCTGTGTGGGAAATGTACTATTATAGTAAAAATGCTTTGATAAAAAGACAATACTTCACCCCACAGCAGTATCATTTACTCATCCCAACTTGTCTTGAATGTAAAAAAAGATACTAATAGTAATGATTTTATTATTAGCAGCATGAAGTTGTATCACGCCTCTTGGAGAGCAGAGAGTTTTCAAAAACTGGGGTCATTTCTCTTGGAGTCCATCAGCGACTCTGACAAACAGCAGCAAAAAGGAAATAAACATCTGTTTCAGATTCTCAGACTCTAATCCAAGTCGTGACTCTCCTGATTTCACAGAAAATGATTGACTGGTTGAGTGACTTTTTGCTGCTTCTTCTCAGAGCTGCCAACTTTCGTTCTGACAGAAACGGATAAAGAACCTTTGTTTTGTGTCAGACAAGAGAACCTTGTTCCCCTCTCAGACACTCGAGACAACCCGGGCTGAATAAACGATGTAAAACAGTCATTTTGAGGTGAAGTATTCCTTTAACAGCCGTACGTCCCGTCAGTCGTGTCCCCGTCCCCCCGTCCTGCTCCGGGCCAAACGCCCCCGCTGAAGCTCCGGCTGGTTAGAGGTGAAGACGGTTTTAAACCAGCAGTGATGTTACAAACACAAGTCTGTGTGTGTGTGTGTGTGTGTGTGTGTGTGTGTGTGTGTGTGTGTTCAGTGCCGACAGCGACTCTAATACTCACTCTGTACCCAGAATCGTAATCATTTTCTCCAAGCACCTACAGACAGACAGACAGATGGGTGGACAGACAGATGTGCACAGACAGACAGAAAGAGAGAGAGAGGGATCAGAAAGGCAGCGGGGAGGAAAAGCAGGACAGCAGCGCCCAAAATTAAACTCTCAGCCACTGAGGAGGAGAGCAAAAGGTTTTCTATGTGTGTGCTCTCCGTCTGACCGTTTACATCAGTTTGTTTTCCTGTGCGAACGTCAGAAAAGAAGCAACACTGCCGAAGCGTTCGGGAGAGCAACAGCGCAAATGAATTCAAAAATAAGTGAGTCTCATTAAAATAATTTACAGCAGGAACAAAAAGTTTAAAACAGTGAGGAAATAAACAGAACTGGCTGGAGCTTGTTTCAGGGGCTAATTTGCTGAAAGGTTGCTATGGTATTCAGAGTGGTTGCTAGGTGATTGGTAAGGCACTGCTATGGTGTTTCTGATGGTTGCTAAGGCGTTGCGAGGCGGTTGCTACGGTGGTTGCTATGGCGTTCCTGTTGGCTGCTGGTAGGGTTGCAAGTTTCCAGGAATTTTCCATGGGAATTAACAGGAATTTACTGGAAATTTCCAAAATAGCAGGGAACTTTAATATAGTTGGAAAATGGGATCCGGTGAAATTTTGTGCCCCTTTGCAACCCTGGTTGCTAGGGCGTTACTAGGTGGTTGCTAAGGCAGTTTTATCAAAATTTTACTTAACATATATATGAGTTATTTTTGGCAGTTAAGAGTCTTGAGATCAGGTTAATTTGGGGCGCTGAGGGGAAGCACCTGGGCTGATGGATCAAAATAAAATCAATAAAATCAATCAGGGTTGGGTCGAGTCAAACGTGAACGAGTTCAGTTCACAAGCAGCTCAGCCAACAGAGGAAGCAGCTGGAAAACCGATTTGAAGAGGAGGAGAAGAAACAACAGCAGATTAAGGAGGATTTCTCTTGGTAGCAAATGAACTGAAGATTTACAACGGAAATTAAAACAAAAAAAGACAGAGAGAGTCCTGACAGAAACATGTGAACCGGCTGAGGTGAGCTTCATGCTTCTTCCCAACACACAAAAAGAACAAATCATTCATCAGATTAGAGGGGGAAAAAAAGAAGTGCCAGGTCGGGCCGATGATCACACACTGCACCTCGGCCCCACCTACATACAGAGCCCCCAAAACCGATCACTTATTTTATTTTATTTTATTTATTTGTTTTTGGAAAGCTTAATTAACCCTTTGAAACTTGAGAACATTCACTTCATTTCTTTAAAAAGCGTTGAAGGCAAGGTGATGCACAACTTAGCAAGAAATAACCTGAAAATCAGAAATTAAAAATTGCTAACGTTTTGTATTAAGGTCCTTGTAATAAGTATTAGTTAACCGGTAATAAAGCCCTTATAAGTTCTTTATTAGATGCTTATTAGCATAAATAAGACTACGTAAGTGCATTATTGCATTATAATAGCATCATAAACACATTTAGTCTGGATTATGAGACATTAATGAGCATTACATGTGGTCCAGGTTAAGCCAAGTTAACTGTTAATAAGTCCGTGCGTAATAATGGATTTATTAATCTTGTCTGCAGCTACATGATCTAAAGCGAGTGTTATTACAGTTATTATTCAGGTTGATAATTCCTTTATTATGCACATATTCACAGTTAACTATGCTTTTAATTTCCCACCTCGTAGCTGTTCATTTTGCACAGCAGTTTCATGATGAGGTATTACACAGTGAACAGGTATGAAAACGTTCCTGCGCTTCATGTTAATTACAGCCGGAGGCAGAGAACAGAGAGAAGACGAGGCTGTGAGCTCAGGGAGCGAGCGTGACAGGCTTCAGGCAAACAAAATAAACCCTGAACGCCTCGCCTCTTTTAAATAAGTCACTGACAGAGGTTTTGAATTTTTTTTGTTTTGTTTTTCCTAAGGGGTTGTCTGCTTTAGTGTGTTTCACATCTCATCACATCATTTCTGCACCCACAGAAGGAAAGGCAGCCTAAAACAAACAAAAAAGAATGTACTTGAATAACAATAATAATAATAATAATTGCATTTTGACAAACTATTTAGGCTATCAGATTTATCAAATGTCAGATGTCAATCAGACGTTTCATCAGTCAGACTGAAACTGACCGACAAAAACATGTGATTCTGTGCCTGTGGTCGGCTTGGCTGATTTATCTGTTGATTCTGTGGTTGTCAGCTCAGTTTAGATTCCAGAGCGGATTTGCTCGCTTCAGTTTAGTTTTCATTGCTTCAAAACTAAACTAAAACTAAACTACTAACTAAAATGCACCCCACCCCCTTCTAGTTAACTATAATAACCTTGGTTTGACCACATGACATTCTATCATCTATAATCGATCATTTGGATTCCCACCTGCCGTTAATTCAAATGCTTCATGGAAACACAGCGACTGGCTGGTTTCCTTTGAACTGCACACTCAGTGTCCACTTCATCAGCTCCACCTGTATAATCTAATCCAGCCCAATCCAGCTGTTGTGCCATAAAGTTTCCTCTCCTCTGCCTGTAATGCTCAGCTTTTCTTCCTGTCACAGTAACATAGGTGTTCATTCACTTCTGTGTTTGGCATCGAGCTCATGGTGAGTGTGATACGCTGCTGGGCTCGACTGCCTTGCTTCATTTGAACTGTGCATGTAATTATCTTCTTCATTGTGGTTGGCTGTAGATCTGCCCCGTCATGCTGCCTGTTGAGCAAGGCTGACTATTTATGCCTGACTGCACCTGTGCACTGTGTGCTGCTACCCGAAAACGTACAAGTGTTCACTCCCGCAGACCCTGTCAGTCTCAGTGAGAGTGGCCCCAGCTCCTTGTCTGCTGATGTAACGACGGTTGACAGAAATTTCGGTGTTATTATTTGATCCAGACTTCAGTTTTGACTTGACTCCTTGACTCCTGTTGCTCCCTCCCCTCAGGCAGAAACCACGAGCCTCTCTCTGGCCTCCAGCGAGTTCAGAACGCCGCGGCTCGGCTTCTTACTGCTTTCAAAAGACCCTGCTCCTGGCTTCTCTTCACCGGCTCCCTGTCATGTTCAGAATTGATTTTAAGATTTTACTGATCACTTATTAAAGCACATATGGGTCCTGAGCTACATCATAAAAATGTTGCCGCCATATGAGCCAGCTCACAGCCTCAGACCTGCAGTTTGGGCCCTTTCTGGCCGTTCAAAAGTTGAGGCTTAAATCTAAAGGTGTCCAAGCTTTTGCCATCATGACCCCTCGGCTTTGGGACGTCCTGCCTGAGGAACATCATCACATAGATAGATAGATATACTTTATTGATCCCAACCAGGGAAATTCGGGATCACATGGCGATCTGCGTGAACTACACAAACAGAGAAACACATGACTAAGAAATGAGTTTCATGTATTCCCTCATTTGTTCTTAACTGACAAGTAAAAGATGTCAGTGGCTCTGAACTGCAGGGATGGAGGAAGCAGGGGGAAGAGAGGAAGGGATGGAGATATAATGTAAAAATAAGTGCAAAAAATGAAGGCAAAGTGTGAGATATCAATAAAGGCAATGATATGGACAATATCAAACTTAGGGTTAGCCTTAGCCTAAGACAGTGACCGGTCTGTTATATAATTATTGTTCAATAATCTCAAGCTGGTGTTCTCTGTTTGGGGTGGGTTGTTTCACCTGGCTGGGCACTGGGAGGAGTTAGACAGGGGAGGTTATTTAAGGAGAGGTGTGTCCAGGTAGGATCCCTTTGTTCGAGCCTTGCCTTGCTGCCACACAGTAAGTTTGTGCATTTTGTTGTTCTTCAATTGATGTTAAACCCTAGTTTTCTTCCTGTGTTAAAGGGTCCTGAGTTTGTACTTCCATTTTATTTGCTGTTCATATTATTTACAGAGTCTGGGTAAATCGGGGCAAAACCTAATTAATTGAAGCCACATAGACTTTGTTTGTCCTCAAAAGAGTGAATTACTGTGAGTATAATGATCAAGAATTCAAGTTTTTAAGTTTATATAACAGTATTTGTTATTTATTGCTGATTTGTCTTGTTTGTAATCAGACTCCTGAGGGTTATGATAAAGAAAGCCCAGGCCTCTCCTTTCATTGTGGATGCATTAAAATGTAAGCATCATATTTATTTAAAATTGACTTTAATTGGTGTGTAGCAATGCATTGAACCTTTGTTATTTTGTATAGAAATCATCCGTCCATCCATCCATCCATCTACCCCCCTGTTATCCAGTGCTCAATAAATGGTTAAACGGCTCTTGAATCCCTGTGTTTAAATGTTCACACCATTCCACAATTCTATGACCCAGCCTTCCCTATTATATCTAGTTGGATAATACTAGACAGTCTTTTTCAATTAGAATTATGTTGTTGAAGCACTGTGTCAAAGCAGAGGTTGCAGCAAAAACTTTGATTTGATTTTTTTTTAATTATATTATATTTATTAAATATTTATTACACTGATCAGTCTGTTCTGATCAATAAAATACTTCATGAAGTCAGTGCATTTTCTACATCCAATTGGTATTATAATGCTGTTTTTTTTTTCACAATGATCAATTTTCACTGCTGCTACTCTTAAAATTTCAAGCAGGTATAAACCCACAGTCATATCGAACCGCCATCGTGATATTTGGCATAAATATCGAGGTAGGAAATTCTCCCCATATCCTGCAGCCCGAGCATTAAGTGCAAAATAATAAATAAATGAATTAAATAAAGCCGAAGTCTGACGGGAAGTGATTAGAGACCAAAGTGACGTGTTCAAATGTCTTCGTCAGTCTAACCAGCAGCCGAACAAACCCAAAGTATTAATCTGATAAAGATGTGAACGGAGGGAAGGAAGACAGTCTGAGCATCTTAATGAGGCTGGAGTCAGACAAGAGTCAGGGAACTCAAATGACTAACGATCAATGGATTAATGGATTATTTAAACTGTGATGATTGATCTACTAATTCACTAATACCATCCCAGCAGTAAACTGAACCAGATGCAGTGTGTGTGTGTGTGTGTGTGTGTGTGTGTGTGTGTGTGCTAGCAGTAAAGGAAGTGAGCTGCTGCAGGGTGGATGATGTGGGTGTTTTTACCTAAAGCTAGTCTGCACACTGCGCATGTCTAGAAAAAAAAAAAACCCAAAAGAGTGCAATTCCCTCTTGTACACGTCTCTCTCTCTCTCACTCACTCTCTCTCTAACACACACATACACACCACTATGACACATTAAGTTGCACCACAAACTCCTGGAAGTCACTTTAGCGCCTCTTTCTCCTTCATGAAGCGGCTTGCGACACTTTGTGTGTGTGTGTGTGTGCCTGTGTGTGTGTTTAAACTGCTGTTATCAGATAGATAGATCGATCAATACATGTACTTTATTGATCCCAAACTGGGAAATTCTTGTGTTGCAGCCGCAGTTTGCTCAGACATTGCACAGCGACAACAGCAACCACACAAAACAAACCTCAAGACTAGGACAGAGACATTTTACATCTCTAGACAAATAAAACACAACAACTAACAACAGAAATAAAATCGATCAATACAAAGAACACAAGAAAATGAGAAAAACCTCACATAATCTACCAGAATAATAAAAATAGGGTATGCAAGGTTTCTTCCCCCCTTATCTTGAGCCTGACTGGGATGTGAACAGGGCAGCAGGTAAAAGTCTGACAGCTGTCACCCAGTTTGAGTCCCAGCGGGGAAACAAGGTGACCCTGCAGACATGGGCAGGTAAATAAATAAAAACAGGAGCCAAACTGTCATCTGCTCTTTTTTTCCTGTGTGTTATACTTAGGTTATTCTGTTGTACTCAGAGTTGTACTTAGGTTATTCTGTTGTACTCAGATCTTATTCTTTATTTCTATTTTTTTTTTATTTACTTAATCTGTAATCTGTGGATACTGCTGAAAAAAAATGTGAATTTCCTGCGGGATGAATAAAGTATCTATCTATCTATCTATCTATCTTATCACCTGGACACACACACACACACACACACACACACACACACACACACACACACACACACATGCAGGTTATATCTCAGTTGATTTATGTGCATCATGTGGCTCCACACGAGCAACAAGTTGTTATGCAGACTTGTATGAGGGGCCAGCGGAGGGGATTACACATAATTCACCTTTCGCACCTGAAATAAACCAGGAAACTCAAAGTGTACCTCCAGCTAGCCAAACACACCGTGACTCGCTTTTTAACGGAAAACAGCACGAAACCGCTGCGCTCTTATCGCCTTTGACACTAAATTCAGATCCAGCTAAGAGTGTGTTATCTACTTAAACCGTATCCAGGACTTTTAACAGCCGTGGAGACGCAGGGTCGGTGTAGTTAAATCGGGTTTAACACCTGTCCAGTGAGCCGGAGTACCTGAGCCCACCGTTAGCTAGCCGTGTTAGCCGACTAGCCGCGGAGGCTAACGGGCAGCCCGGTGAGGAGAGCACCCCGGGTGGGTTCACGTCGCCGCGGAGTTACCTTGGATTTGGAGCAGCTGACGGACCGCAGGGCTCCGAAGAAGATGGGCAGCAGGGCCATGAACACCAGGCTGCCGTATGCGAGCGCCGTGCCCTCCGGGGTGGCCACGAATTTGGCCGTGGCGTTGAGCGCCTCGGTCCCGTTGGACTCCGTGGCGTTCAGGGCGTCCAGGACCGCGGCCTCCGGGGCCAGGGCCGGGCCTTGCTCTGCTTCAGACATGACTCTTCGGGGATGTTGTCAAGTGGAGCGTCGGTAGCCTGTAGTGGACCTCTACAGCACAAAACAAAGAGAGAGACTTGGAGGCTGAGCGGTGTGTTTCTCATTCATCTACGGTGCTTGTCTTCTCGCTAAGGCCACGTTTCCTAAAGCGGCGAGCAGAGATGGGGAAGCGGGGAAGAGCTCTCACTCTGACTCTGTTTCCGGGCACCGAGAACAACACAGTTACAGCGCGACTGCTCCGCGCGCTGGGGAGTTTTATTTTTATTTTATTCAATTTATAAAGGACAGTGTGCACTTTCATTAGCTATTCAAGGAATAAAAAGATGAGTGCACCAGATTTAGCAAGAAAGCTAATTTCCATCCGTAGTCCTTACAAATAACATTAAAACAATCAACACAGTAAAACAAACATTAAAATAATCAACACAGTAAAACAAACATTAAAACAAACAGACCTGCACCTATCACATACCAATACACACAACATAAACACTACAGGCAGGCCATACAAACATAAATAAACAACCTAACCATTTCTAATGTAAAGTGCAGTGTAAAAGATGCCAGTTAGGTAGTAGAAATGGTGGAAAAAAAGTACAAGTATTAAAGGTCAGACAGGCCTCCTCGCTTCCTGTTTTTAAATCCCTCTTAAAAACACACTTTTACTCCGTGGCCTTTAATATCTTATAATTTATCATGTCAGGGATCCTGTATAAAGGCTCTTGCTGTGAGCTTGTCTGTTTCTTTATTTGTATGTTTGCTTGTTTGCTTGTTTGCAGCACTTTGGCTACCCCCGTGGTTCTTTTTAAATGTGCTATACAAATAAAGTTGTATTGTATTGTATTGTATTAACACCATGATGTAAAAATTACTTCGGTAAGTATTCTCAGAAAAATATGTAGATCGGGGCGAGGTGAGTCAGGGTTCAGTTTTGGGAGGGGAACTGTTCATGTTATTTAATGTATTGTTGTTGTAAAATGTTAAGCTGTAATTGGCCTCTTGTCGTTTTAGATTGCATCCAACACACATACACACACAGCCATGCACTCGCACACACTACTGACCTCCTACATTACAGATATAGATTGGCGTTTGTTGTTTATTCGTATTGTCCGCGTCTTATAAATAAATGTAGTTTGGTTGTTAATATTCCCTCTTGCGTCTATTTTGTCAGAGATCTGAGCCAGCTCTGACAATAATTAAAAGTAAAAGACACTTCCTATCAGTGTTAAGTTACTGATGCATGAACCTGTAAGGGGTATTTTAATGTTGCAGCTCTGACTGCTCCATGTCCTGTTGGCTGGTTTGCACTCTAAAACAATGCATCACATTTGTTTTGCATGGAAATGCTTCTTCTGTAAAATAACTACTAGTTGGCAGGCAAATGTAGTGCAGGAGAATGTAGAGAGATCTCAAGAGATAGCGCCTCAAGACTGGACTGAAGTACAGGACTAACGGAGATTGGCATCTGTCATTGGGTTTAATGGAAAATCACATTTTTAAAAAATGAGGGGCGAAAAGTGAGTAAGAGCCCTGTTGCTATGGTAATGACCATGCCTCTGCCATCTCCTCCCGAGGCTGACAAGAGGAGAACAAGCGCCTGAGGATGACTGCAGTTTTGGATAATATATTGATGCTGTTTGATCCATCTTCACAAATATAGACGATCTCTGCGTGAAAGTTGGATACCGGGGGTTGATTAACTCCACCTAGTGGTGGTATTGAGTTTTACACTAAAGGAGTGTGTGAGAGTGAGTGTGTGTGTGTGTGTGTGTGTGTGTGTGTGTGTGTGTGTGTGTAAACAGATCCAGGGAAGTTACTGATCCACTGGGAGGAGGCTCCGACTATGTCCATGATCTCATCTCATAATTATGATTTCTAATCTCATAATTTTGACTCTTTTTTTAAAAATCCCTTATACTCCCTTATTTTCCCTTCCCTTATATATTTTTCTTTTACTGTCAGAAATGGGCTTGCATAGATCCACACAGCTGACTGCAGCATGGCTGTGTAAAGTACCTTCTGAACAAAATGCATTGTTTATTTAATTTTTCATGTTTCATTCATGTAAATAATGTTTTCTGTCTTTGCTAATATTCCAAAATGAACTATTACAATTATACATTGTGAGTACCTATAATACATGAGTATATATATTTATCTCTATAATATTCGTATAGTGTGCAAAGATTCAAAGGTGAAAGTTTTATAGATATTCCACAGAAATATTTTAGTATATATTTTTTTTATTACTCATATTGGGTATGCAAAGATTTTCCCTTTTTCTTATATTTTTTTGTATTGATCCACTTTTTGTTTTGTATTTTTCTAAAGATATATATTCCTGTCTCCTTGTGTTGAGAGGTGTATATTGTGCAGTCTACTATTGTTCCTGTGATGTCTGGACGACCTGCTGCTGGAACACAAGAATTTCCCAATTTGGGATCAATTAAGTCCATCTGTCTACATCTATCATTTAGAAACAGCCGGTGTAAATGTTGACCACAGTCATGATCTCGAGTCTTGGTCTGCTCTCGTCGAGGGACGGGAGTTAGAAAGAGTGAAATGAGGCTTTATGAAGGTCTGAACTTTCTTGAAACTTTGTGTTGAAAACTGGTTTCCTCACTCTGAGCTTCACTTGTAGTGCATGAGAGCGCCACCTGTTGGTAAAACAGGTGTCGTGCAGGCAAATCCAGACGCACCTGTGCGGGATTTTTAAATGTAATGCGCCATGCGTTTTCAGTTCTCTGGGATTTTACATTTTTTTCAAGACGTAACATCACAAGTGATTAACTTGGGATACGATATTATCACATTTTACCCATGATGACAATTTTATCAGGACACAGGTGATTCGGCAATATGAGATATACTGTAAGATAATAAACACATGCTACAACTAAAGAGAAAAAACACTCTGGAAACAGCAATATAATTCTATATAAACAGGAATCTATCCTGTGTTTGTGTTTTAATCTGCACAGCGACTGCAACCTGAACACGACACATTTCCGGTTTAAAAACCTGCAGGCAGGAACAAAATACAGGCCTCACAGGAACTCAGAGGAAAGAGCATCTCTGCAAATGAAGTAGAAAACTCAAACACTGAAACTTGGCACAAGTGTGTTGATGATGCATCACAGGAGAAAGTGGTGCGGTGTTACTGGATAAAACGAAAACAAGACACACACACACACACTGGGAGGCAGGGGTCAGCTGTCAGAGGACAGCTCTTTATTTAAAAATCTGCACAGGTGAGCAGGCTAGGTACGACACACCCAGACAGACAGGAAGACATGAGCGGAGGAAAGGACTCCCTCTGCTCTGTAACTGTGGGCTACATCCGAGTCTGCGAGCAAAAGAATCAGAAAGACTGCTGCAGAAACTGTTGTGAATAATCATGTGAATTCAGGCTTTCAGCTACAGTTTGAACGAGTGTCTCCCATTCTTTTCCAATGGGGGATTTGGTGTCTTCCTGATCACGTCCCTGCATGTGAAGAGACACTTTGCAGGGATGTGGTGAAAATGATGATGGAGGTCAGCAGAATGAGACAAAATCACAGGGAATAATGACAAAAGATGAAAAAGCAAAAACAAAACAACTTTCAAAAATCATCATCTAGCATGTCTAGAATTGTCCCCAAAAAAAAAAAAAAAAAAAGAACCCAAAACAAGTCACAACATTTTAAAGAGGTCAAGTTCAAAAGGTGCCACGAGGAACCACTGAGGCTGCAGTCGTCTCCTCTGACCAAGGCTTCCTTCAAACCCAACGCATTTCTGATAAACTGGGTTGAGTTTCCACCATCAGCCCAGAAAACGTCCTGTCTGTCCGCTACTTTGGATCTTGTTTTGGGCAAAATCCCATTTTTGCGACTTCCCCGGAGTGAAACAAGATGTTGGACACCATTTTCTCCTCTGTGCATCCGGTGGTTTGGAGAGAACCGGTCCACCCGCTTCACAACTCGACACCGAAGTCAAGAAGAAGAAGAAGTGGGCAGTCACCCAACCAAGAAAGAAAAGAGAAACTCAAAACCCAATCATCAGGACAAAAACAAGCCCCGCCCACACTGTTTGACTGACAGGCGATCGCTGTGACCTTTTCACACCTGGGGATGAAAACACGCCGTACGTGCTGCCATGAAGGAACACACGACAGTTTCATTTTCCATTGAAAACAAGTAGGAAAAGAATTAAGAGTCATTCCAGGAGACCTGGTAGCGTTTCATTCGGCCTCCGTCGGGTCATTTTGCTTCACAGCAGCGAGGTAAGGCTTTCAAACAAAACAACGCAAACAGACAAATTAAACGAGAACATTATTCCACAAATAACTCTTTTTATAATCTAAAACAAAAACAGACAGTAGTCGTCAAATTCATCATCAGAATGCTAGCTGACATTCAGTCGGGTTTATTGCCTTGAAATATTAAACTGCCGATATCACGAGGAGAATAGAGACAACGCAGCCGCTGTCAGGAGAAGTGACGTTTCTGCTCGAGAGCGCGAACGACGCACAAGTCGGAGAACTCGGCGCGTCAGCTGGGGACGTTATCGACGTTTGGTCAGCAGCTTCTGAGCCCGTTTTCCTCGCAATGTCCTTCTCATTCCAACAACAGAATCTGAGAATGAGGTTTGGTAAGATGTTTGAAACGTAGAGTGTCACAGCTCTTCGATGCTGCCGAGTTTCCAAAATGTGTTTAGAAATGTGCAGCTGATGAACTGGACTATTGATCGGTTAGGGTTAGGATTATGGGTGAAGTAAGGCTTTAAGACTGGCTGCGGTGCTGAAAAGTGAAGGTACTTCATGCTGATAGTGGTTTCCTCCCTGCTGGGTAAGACTGGCTCAAGACAACTAGAAACTGGTAGGACTATTTGCTGCGTGTAACGTTCACAAACTAGGGATTCAGGCGGTTTATCTTAACTCTGTGGCGTTTCCGCTTCTTGGTTTGGTTTGGCCAGGGGAGAACAAAACCATTCAATCTCTGAGGCACCAAATATCAACATGGAGACGCCTGGAGAACAAGTGGCATTCACTGGGAGTGAGAATCTAGTCTAAACCAAACCAACTCAAAGACAAAAACAACCCACCAATGCTTTAAGGCTTACCTTCACAAAAAGAACTAAGAACAAATTAAGATAGAGCGAGTTGAAATGTCTCCTTTGAAAAAAAAAAAAAGAAACTAGACTTTAGACCAAAGAAAACGAATGGAAGGCGTCATCGCACATTCACTCCACTGCTGCACTTCTCACTCCGAGCTACAACTGCAAAAGGTCTGTCCTGGGTGCTGTTTTCAGAGGAGAGCCTGAGCGGTCGGGTTAAAAATACACACTGAAAATGTGCAAAAGCTCTAAACCACCATCTCTGTCCTCTGGAAAAACGTCCTCACTGTCTCAAACGACGCTAACAGACGGCAGCTGTTCCCGAGACGCCATGCCGCCGCTTACTGGTGTAGAATCTGCTGGTTTGGAAACAAAAAAAGAAAAAAAAGAAATCCAAAATAAATAAATATATGAACCAAAAAACAAAACAGGGGTTGCGGAACATCTGGATCTGTTCGAGAACCTGTTGGTTCCGTGTCCTGGAACAGCGTTTGTCAACCTTTTTGGTGTCATGGATCCCAAAATCGGATGCACATCAGGCCGCGGACCCGGACGGATGGAGCCCCGGGGGATCCTCGTCCTCGGTAAGATTTAGTTATTCCAGAACTGTCTGTGCTGTAGATTAGCAGATTAACAGCGAAGAGAGTGACAGAACAGTCACTCTTAGGTTCTCAGGTTGAAAACTACGGTTCTAGACCACGGTGGACTTTGAAAGGTGTCGTTTACAATCTGTTTTTGTCCCCTGTTAATAAATAAAAATAATAATAACAATAATAATAGTAATCATTTAAAAAAAAAAAAAAAAAAAAAACCCTGCAGGATCTTCTGGTGATTCAAACAAGAGGCACTTCAGACGCCTAATATTCCTTCATGATCAGTATAATAAATTTGACCATTTACACTAATTGTGCCATTAATAAATTTATTAATTCATTCACTATAGTAAATATATTAGAATTACTTTTCTACACAAGCCACAAGTAGTTTTAAGGTGAATGTCTTTAAATGGATGGAGAAAATGTTTTTATCCCCAACTTAATATGCAAATTTAGAGGGAGGGGGAGTTCTATCTTTATCATGTATCTGATTGTATTGTTGTCATTGTATTCATAGACCGTCACCGTGGCAACATCATGTGTCTCACACACCATGTACCACAGAGCCGAGACCAAAAAAAAAAAAAAAAAAACTTCCTCATCAATCATCTGTCATTCATCAGTGTGAATTATCGAGAGCCTTCAGAACTGTCACAGAGCCGGTGCCTCCTGCGTCTTAGAACCTCCAGGACGGTTCCAGAGCCTTTCGCGCCGCGCGTTCTACAACGAGGAGAAAACAGAGACGACTGCGCCTGGTGTTCTCCTGAAGACACTGATCTGAAACCTCCAGAGCGGCTGTAACACATGAGAAAATAAAACGGTTGCTGCTGTCCTTTTTTTTTTTTATTTGTTTGTTTGTTGAAGGAGACAGTGTTCCAGAACCTTCAGAACCGACGGGGAACCCGCGCACGCACGCGTCCCGTGTTTCTAGAACATGGTGGACTTGATGTCCTGGCTGAAGAAGGTCCCGAAGTTGAGGTCGCGGGACATCAGCTCCTCCTCCACGTTCTCCAGGGCCCACTTGTGTTCCACGATCTCCAGTGCCTCCCACTCGCTCTGAAACACACACACACACACACACACACACACACACACACACACACACACACACACACACGTCAGCCCCGGCGATACACAGCGTCTCTGTGTGTCCTGTTTAAATGTTTTGCTGAGCAACACATTTAAACATCAGCTAGAAGTCTAAAAAAAAATAAAATTTAAAAACACCCCCTCTAAAGAGCAGGGGTCCTACTGTACACAATTACAATTTCAAAGCTGTAATCGATCACACTTGTCAAATAATCCGGATTTTAGGGGCAAACGTGCTTGGGCGCTCCTTACACTTGTGAAACAGACGGAATTAGAGAAAAAAAGTCCTGTTACCCTCTGTAGTTTAGGCAGATAAAGGTCTCAGTCACATTTGAGTAAAATAATCTTATTTCTATAAATGTCATATAATCTTTTTAAAAAGATATTTTATTTTCACGGACCCCTTGCAATTACACCACGGACCATTAGGGGTCCCCGGTTGAGAAACGCTGTGTTAGACCACAGAAAACAAAGTCCAAAAAGAAAAATGTGCCATGTGTACATGAGGACAGTGTGCGTGCTGTTATTCTCATTTAGGAACAAATCGCTCCTAATAGGCCTCAGCGATATACTGATATCTTATCAATATGAAACTAGATGTCGTCTGGGGTTTGAGATATCATAATATCGTGATGTCACATAAGTGATGTCTATTCCTGGTTTTTAAGGCTGCATGACAGTGAAAAAATGCAGTTCACTGAGCTGAACAGATAATCACAAGTAATGTCTACGTGTAATCTGTAAAATAACTCATGGAAAATAAATTCTTCTACATGATGTTTTCTGTTATTCAAAGACAAAAAATAAATAATGTGCGTATGAATCACAGTAAAGTGATGATACGGTTACAAGTTTGTCTTAAACCTTTTGTTGTTTTACCTTGAAAGCCTTGTTGGGGTCAGGGGGCATCGCCATGGCAGCACCTGTCATCTGGTCCTGCATGATCCGTGATTGGTCGGCAGCTGGGAATAATAAACAGTTTTAATAAAGTGGGATATGATGATATACAGCGAAATTCAATATATCGCATCAAAACAAGCGGCGATACATATCAGGGAACAGAGAAATGAACAGTGATATCAGCTCCGTTTTATTGTGCTGCAGTCTTCAGAAATGACCACAGAAATGCAGAAGGTTACGTTTCTGCTGTTTACACTGTTTATTCTGTTATTTACACTGTTTATTCTGTTGTTTACACTGTATATTCTGTTATTTACACTGTTTATTCTGTTATTTACACTGTTTATTCTGTTATTTACACTGTTTATTCTGTTGTTTACACTGTTTATTCTGTTTTATGTATTTATTCTCTATTGCACTCATTATTATTTAGCTCTTGTTTTTTTAGCACTAGTTATATAGATTATATTTTAATTATTTAAACTGCCCCACAATTCCATCTCTGTTGTAATCCGGAAGCCAAGCAACGACATTTTGTTGCCAAAATCTCACCGCTGTGTTTTTTTGTGCAATGACAATAAAGAAAGTCTAAGTCTAAGTCAGAGATTTAGACCAGGAGATGACAACAGACAAACTGACAGGTAAACTGACTCCCACATTGCAAGGAGTCATTTGGCTGTTTAAAAAACACTTTTTTAAAAAAGTAATGCATTACTTAGTTACTCCCTGTGGAAAGTAATTTGCTACACTACTTGTAATATTACTTGTGCATTACTCGGCCTGAGATTCATCGTCACGTAACTGCCAGTTAAAAATATAATGTTAAACCTTACACTGACCAACCTGCTGCTGTAACACAAGAAATTTACAATTTGGGGTCAATCAAGTACGTCCATCCATCCATTGCTCCCTCCTTCCCTCTACAAGGCTGTGGTGGAGATACGAGGTTTGTGCAGACTCACCGTTGTCCTGTCCCAGTATGAGGCTGTACATGCTCCTCAAGCCAAACACGTTCAGGAAGTACCAGGACGCCGAGCTCACCCTGCAAACAGCCAAACACAACAACACCATGAAACACCTGTCTTTCTGCACGGTTCTGCTTCATTTAACAGCCACATGAGAGACAGACAGGGGAGACAGACAGACAGACAGACAGGTGGCTGATACTGTACCAGGAGGCGTCCAGCGACAGCAGCTCGATGCCTCTCTGCAACATGGGCTTGAACCTCAGCGTGAGCGGGAACGGCACCTTGGCTGCAGCGAGGAGATGGTGAGACAGGACCGCTCGCACTCTCAGCATTTCACCATACGTACTTTGTAACTCCATGTTTATTATCTTACGTAATTATACATCGATATATACTCTATTATATTATGAAAGTGTTTCCCATAATGCATGCCAGTCTCGGCTGGCTGGATGTTAAGAACAGAATGTCATATTTGTTGATGGTATTTCTTCGAAATATTATAACAATGAAAATGCCACTTATATTTTACAGGAAATTATCCTTTAGTTCAGAGATACATAACTACTCAACTCGACATGCTGCGGGAGGTTATTTTATTTTACCCAGGACACTCTCTCAACGTACGGTATTATACAGAGCTATAAAGGAGTGGAATGCCCTTCCCAGTTATGTTACACTACAAAGAAACAGGGTCAGTTTTAAAGTGAAACTAAGAGATTATTATTTAGATCATAATTTTGATCAGTAGTGTAGATTTGGAAATTGGGTCCTGGCATCTTCGTATGACGTGATATACAGCAATTGCCTTGTTTTATTTTGTATTGATTCAATGTAAGAGCGGGTAATGTTCATGCTTGGTGTTCATCTAGGATGTTTTGTGTGTATGTGTATGTATTAAGTATGTGTCTTGTGTATGTGCTCCTGTTTTTTATATGTTAAGTATGTGTGGTATACAGTGGGTTTGTATTGTCACTTATGAAAATGAAAAGACCCCAGGAAGAATAGCTGATGCTCTGCAAAAGCTAATGGGGATCTTAATAAACTTAAACTTAAACTCAACCAAGGCTGACAGTCTCTGCCACCCTTTCCCGGGCTTCAGGGACTGACACATGGAAACAGCATTAAAAATTATACATTATGAGTATCCATCTGTCTTATATGTACATATTCTACAGGTACATATAAAATGCCGGTGGAGGTTTTCTGTTTGGATGCTTGACAGCTGGAGGACTCACTGATGACGAATCCCGAGAAGGCCCAGTTGATCCAGCCGCCGATCAGAATCATGGGCAGCACGTTGGTCAGGTTGCCCTTCATCATGTCTGTCAGCATGCTGGTGTCTGCAAGCGACAGGCCACACGGCTCACACCTCATCTACATCACACACGCTCCCTGTCCAGCCAGCTGCTTAAACCCAGGACCGGGGCTGCAGGGGGCCCCAACGGGTCCACTAAATTTCCAAAAACTTTCTTTAACCTTTCCAAAGGAAGTTAAGCTGGGGAATTTCGCAAATATTCCAAGTTGGAATTAACAGGAATTTACAAAAATCAATAGGAATTAACTGGAAATTTGGGATAACTTACTAACTGTATCATATACAAACATAAATACAGGGTGACCCAAAAAAACGGGAATCTTTGAAGTGCGTATTGGCAGACATGAGCAAGTGGCAGCACAATTTTTAAAAAAATGAATATTCCATCATTGTTTCTTAAATGGCATGTTTTAAGGTTTCAATTACTATGAATAAATTATTTTTCTTCCATCACTCTTGGTTTTATTGGATTGTTAAATAGTTCCCGTTTTTTTGTGTCACCCTATATAAACATTTTGTTTTGTAATAAGCAGACATGCATTCAAAGTAACACAAATTCAAAAAATGACAATTGTTTCACTGAACAACCAAAAACATGAATGTTGAATATAATAAACATATTCCCTATGACCCCCCTGTCAAAAAAGGCCCATTCAACATGCAAAATGAAAGCGTTTCCTCTCAAGCCTCTGGTTTTGGTGTTTTTCCTCTCAGGAGCAAAAGCCTCAGGTCTGGTTGTTTTAAACAAGATTTTTCTGCAAGATGTTTTTTTTCCCCCCCAACTACATTTCAGTTTCCTCTTATAGACTAACCTGCAGTTCTGCTCATTTACAGTTTATTCCCATTAATTCCAGTTAACTCCCATATATTCCCGTTAATTCCCATGGAGAGTTTCCAACTTTGAAAATTCACAGAATTTTGCAACCGTACTCAAGACACACAGAAAATTTAATCCAGGTTTCACATAAGCAAACTGAAAGACACAGACACACACACACACACACACACCTGTCATGGGGTTCTTGGGGATGACTTTCCTCTTGACCTTCTTGAAGAAGCCGGTCTCTGCGTTGTTGAAGTAGTGTTTCCTCATGGCGAACGACTGCGGCAGTCAAACACACAGCTCAAACACACTGAACACACTTTCAAAACCAAAGCTCCTCTCTTTTGTGCCACTTGTTTTCTCAGGCAGTGAAACATCGGGGCATCAAAGGGAGAGATCTCTGGTTTGGGAGTTTTTATGAGTGAAGCGCCCCTTAGTGGTGGTCTGCATATCCAACACCATGAAGGTCCTCGGTGGTGCACACGGTGGTGTTATTTTTTTCATAAATATGTAGCTGAAGCAGATGTAAGTGGAGTAATAATATTTAAATCAGTGTCTCAAATAGCACTGCTAATATAACATTTCTGTTTTATACAAAAAAAATATCCTTTGTACAGTTAAATTGTGTGGTTTTTGCTCATTTTTATTTTACTGAATTTTAATAAATTCTCATCTACAACAGCCAGCTATTTGTTGGCCCTGACTTTCTTTATTATGGAGAAAATATTTTAGGGAAAATTCATTTGATGGCCTTGATTTATTTCAGCGAGAAGAGGAGCAGGCCGTGCGGTGATGAAAATATGGCATATTTTCAGGTTTCCTTGTTATTTTTGTTTCTGTTGGGTTCAATTTGTCAAATTGAATCAAGTCACTTATATTTACAGAGCACGATTAAAAACCCAACATGCTTTCCAATCACGGGTTTACAATTCAAATGTACATGATTTAAAGAGAAATACATAAAAGCAAAGATTGAAATGCAAAACACATTCAAGAGAAAAAAAAATGCGCCAAAATTGTTTTCAAAAAATTTCAAACCTTAGATTTTTCTAAACTGCCAATGATTATACTGGTTAACAGTCAGCTGTTGCAATTAATTACTTGCACTTGAAAAACAAAAGGATTCAATAAATAAAGTCTTACCTGTCTGGGAATGTACTTTCCATTCTCTCTCAGGATACGGCTTCGCAGGAGCACCTGGCTACAACAGGAAACACAGGGAGAAAACTCAAATCAGCACCCAAGAATAAAAGAGTAAAAAAACACTGACAATGCTCTCCAGTCTGCCACGGAGATTTTTTTTTTTTCCACTGAATCCAAACAGTAAAACCCCACATGCAATCAGATCCGTTCAGGTCAGGACTGGATTTCCTTTCATTTCAGTCATAATTTAAATCTTGGTGGGTAAAACAATATTTATCATCCGAGACAAATTAAATCATATTCTTTTTAAGACGTAGGAAGTCGGCCCGTCAGCCCATATATGATTGACTGATTTTCTTTTATTTAAGTGTCATGCTTCAATTTCAGAAGCCCAGCCCATATGGACTTACGCGTACACTGTTGTACACATTACAAACCATGGTCAAACACAAAAAAAAAAAAAAAAACACGCAGGAATACAAAGTCAAATCCAAATCCAGGCGCTTCCAAAATATGCCCCTCAGGTTATGCATTAATTAAACAAAATATGCTGTTTTCTATTCCAGGCCTTAGAAATAAAATCTGCAGTCTTAAATACTTCAGCATTAAAGAGCCATTTCAGTTTGTGGCCATCATCTGCCCAGAATAGCTCAGGGTTTTGGTTTCGCACGGCCTCAAATAAAGGGACCCTCAAGTCGTCATACAGGGTGCAGTAAAACATAAAATGAAATTCATTTTCAACATCTTTTAAATCACAGACATTACAAATCCTATTCTCTTCAGAAATACTGCATCATGACATTCTCAGCCGTCTCCTGTTGTACTCACAACGTCCACAGGGGGGAGCAGCAAGGACGAGCCAATGTAAGGTACATCAAGTGGCTTTGGTGACATTAAACTTTCATAATTATTACTGGTACAGTGGTGCACGTGTTTTCTTTAGGACATATTTTACACAGCACTTTCTACTCTGACTGTCTTTCAACTGACCAGAAACCAAAGTGTCGGTTGCAATGATTTTTTTTTTCCATATTTAAAGGATATTAGGATATCGAATGTAAATTTGCCAGCCACAGTAGTAACGTGTTCGGCTCACCTGTCAGAAACCTGCTCCAGGTCGACCTTTTTGTCGCTGTGCAGCAGCTGGGTGACGTAGTGACGGATGATGCCGACGAAGAAGGTGATGAAGACGATGGGCAGGACCACCCACATCCGGATGCTGGAGTCCAAAAGGAGCTCTGGACCGGCCATGGCTCACCGTTCAAACAGCCGAACAACAAAAACAGGACGGGGGAGGAGCTCTGACGGGACAGAGGAGACCGGGTCAAAACAACATCTGAAATGTCTCTCTCAAGGGTACAGAAGTTTGGGCTGAATATTCAGACTGAGGCTGTAGATACACAGTGTTTGGTGCCTATTATTTAATTGATTTCATGCTAATAAAAATAACAATAATGATAATAAAAGACACCTATTTCCCAGGAATTCTAACCCTAACCCATGACAGGTGTGTGTGTGTGTAAGCCTCTTAAAAAGTTGACCGACATGTTATCAGAGTGATGATAATTGGCAAATATCTGACGTTAGATAAAAGACCAATATCAGCAACTGCTTACATTTACATCAGTCCAGCTCTACAATGTACACTGTGTGCGCACATATGAGGTGATAATAAACTGAGATTAACTTGATCGATCCCTGGAAGAAAGTCTTGCATTAGGAGAAACAGAAGTTTATGTTATTTCAGAACTCTTGCTATTCTTGCATAAAAAAAAAAAAATCTGACTGTCTGAGATAAAACACAAACAACAGAATCAGTTGGCTTTGACTGGAAAGCTGAGACTCTTGTGGATTCAATGAGCCACATTTGATTCCTGTGTGATGATGTTGGCCCCCATAGCAGCCATTTCACTGCAGGCAGAGACTTTTGTCAGACTGGACGTCGCTGGAGAAAATGACCTCTAGTGACCTCTAGGAGAATCACAGCCTCATCAAACTTTACAGACACAAACTAGAGGATAAAAAACAAAAATTGCAATAACTCCTAATATCAAATCGCAATACTTGCAGAATCGCAATACGTATCGGCACCCAGGTGTCTGCCTTCCTACCTCCACCGCTGTTTTTCAATCTAAGGTTTAAGACACATTATTCTTCACTGGCATTCTTGGCCCACTGGTCTTTTAATTTGCTATCACATCAACAGCTTTGCATTTGTGTCTTACTGTTTATTGTTGCCTTGTTTTTCACTGTTAACTTTGTATTTCATGTCCTCTTGTGCAGCAGCATGCTGGAGAGCTTGGGCTGGGATTAAAATATGCTCCAAAAATAAACTTTACTTACTGACATGCTAAGGAAGACATCTGAAGCCATGACTTTCACGTCCCATCAGACTCAGACCCATCAGGCTTTAGTTTTAACACTTTACACCCTAAAATTAATATATTCATTGAAAAGCAGCAACAACCAATAGATGGAGGATCAATGAAGGATTTAACCGGCTGCAGCTGAAGTCAAACAGGGAGACACACTCACACCGACTCACATGGTGGCTAGAGGTCAATAAAACCTGACATCCATTGCGGAGGGACATGCGACACACATTTCTACAGATTACTGAAGCTTTTTTTTTTTTACTATTTTATTGCAGGTTTTCATATCATCTGTAATTGCTTTCATCAATTATATCATTCATCCTGCTACAGTTATACATTTTTACAACGCACTTACAAAACATAACAAAAAAAAAAAAAGGACAAAATAAAGAGTACAACATGGAAATGACGACTACAAGTGCGAGACAAACAGCAGCAATACACAAGAAAAAAATAGATAAATAATAATAAAAAATTTTTAAAAAATTAAAAATAAAAAATAAATAAATAAATAAACAAAAACAGAAATAGTGATAAAAGTAAAATCTCAAAACTATATAAAATCCTACAGGAAATAAAGGAACAGATTATTTAAACATAAGGTGCGGAGGTGGCTGCCGGCTGGCCGACAGAGACACGCCGTCAGCGGGCGGCTGAGCTCAGACGGCACCGCAAGGCCTGACAGCTGACCGGAGAAACATGGAGACACACGGTGAAGCAGCCTGACCCCGCTGGATGAGCTGCTCTGCCACCTAACAACACGAACACACCGCCTAAACACACTGACAAGCTCCTCTCACGGTGCTCACCCGGCTAGCTGGCGTTAGCATGACCGCTTCACTGGAAGTTACAAAGTTGGCTAACGAAGCTAGCCGGGCTAGCTAACTCAGCTAGTCAGATACCCTTTCACCTTTGAACTATATTTAGCAACCTCGTGTTGTATCGGCGGAATAACCGCTGGGTTTACTTGGTGGACGTCTCCGTACCTTCGTCAATACTGTAGAGAGGATTTGACACCATGTGAATGACGTTAAGACCGAAACTCACCACATTTATGAAGCTGTGAAGACACGCTCCGGCTCCGCGAAGCGTTTAAAGTTTCGCCGAAGAAGAAGCCACTTCCTGTTCCGCGAGACCACGTGACACCGTTTGGACACGCAGGTGTGTGGCAGTGAGCTGCTGCTGCATGAAAAGGGATTTTTTTTCCTCCCTTTTTTCAGGTGTGGTCAAAGTTCTGGTATTGAAATAGGTGCTTAAATAGGTGCAAAAATAAAAAGTTTGACTTCCCAAAACAACACGTGTAACAGACAGAAGAAATTATTACTAATCTTTGTAATTTTTGTTTCTTATGTAATGTATTTTGTTGTAATATGTATTCATTTCACCAAAATCCCTAATTTGTTCTGTCCTTGATATTGGGAGTACTGTATTAAGTGGTGATTTAGCGCCCTCTACTGACCGTTAGCCGACGGTCGGTCGTCGGTCTGCGCTGGATTTGACTGAGAGAGGCGTGTTGAAAGCCCATGACAGAGTTTTGCTCTATTTCTGGACTCATTCAAACAGGTATAAACCTGGGTTCGACAAATGATGCCAGTGTTCAGTGTCTGGTTAACCACTAGAACACAACGCAGAGTGGTTGGGACCTGCAGTCCGTTCCAGTTACACTTCACAACAGTAATTCCCATCACGAAACCAACTCTGGGAGCAAAGTCAGATTTCACAATCACTCGGCACAATTTTTTCTCCATCAACATCAGTAGATACGAGCAGATTAGGCCCGTATTGTCTTGATTCTCAGAAACAGTGTGTTTTTTTAATTAAGCGTGGGTTATGTTTCTGAAGGTGCTCTGAAGTAACACACAACTGGCACACAAGAAGGCACTACAAAGGGCCATCAAACTGCCCAGAAAATCATCGGCCACCCTCTCCCCTCCCTGGAGGACCTCTACAGCACCCGCTGTCTCAAGAGGGCATGCAGCATCTTGGGAGATCGCAGGCACCCAGGACACCTGGGGTTTGAGCTGCTGCCCTCTGGCAGGAGGTTAAGGGCACTAAAATCACGGACAAACAGACTGAGAGACACTTTTTACAACAAGGCAATAGAAATATTTAACGCAAACACATAACGTAACATATACATGTATATGTATATATATGTGTGTGTATATATATATATACAGAAATTAGAGATGAACAATTTACTTTTTCTGTCTGATTAGAATGAAATGGACATTATGATGAAATAGAGATTAGGGGGTAGGATTAAATAAATTCTACTTCTTCCTACTCCTTTTCGAACATGTTAATGATGATAGATGCATTTTATTTTATTTTATTTATTTTACTTTACTTTTGGACCTTTGTTTTCTTATTGGTTATTATTATTTTGTTTGTTACTGCTGTTATGTTCTTATTGGTTATTATTATTTTGTTTGTTACTGCTGTTATGTTCGAAATGTTCGAAATAAAGATCTCAAACAATAACATGACTCCCTTTGCACTACACATTTTATACTGCACTGTTATTTATTATTGGTAGTAATGTACATTTTTAATCACCCAAGTGTAAATATTGTATCTATGTGTAAATATTGGATATACTGTGTTGTTGATGCTGAGTACTTTGTTTTGTTTTGCTGTTTTGCACCGAAGCGACAGTACTCCAATTTCATTGCAATATTGTACTCTGTATGACTGGGCAATGACAATAAAGGTTTATCTTATCTTATCTTATTCCTCTCCTCTTTGTCTCAGTTTTCACATCCCTCCCTCCAAACCTCCTCTATTTTTTCATTCAGTGCATTGAATACAGGAGCCACTGAGATCGACAGAAGAGACGGCTCCCCCTTCAGGGTCTCAAATCCCCCGGTTCCTTCTGTTTTCCAGGCTCCGGCCTACATCAGCAAGTCATCGTCCTCCTCCACTCATCCGTTCTCAAGCCTTTTCCTTCCCTCATCACTTTAACTCTCACCCACCATCCCTTCATCCCTCACCTCTTGACTCTTACCCCTTCATCTCTCAACTACAGATTTACAATTACAATTACAATTCACTTTTGGCAAATGTTTTTTTATCAAAGGTGTATGGGGTAAGGTAGCTATCAAATGATTTGTGTGTGTGCACGTAAAATTTGTGCACATGGCATATTAGTCTATAGATGTGCATAAATAAAAATTTTGTAAATAAAACATTTTGTAAACTCTTGTTTAAGTCAAATCATACACAGAATATGTAGTGTGTAATTTCTCTGTGAGAATCCAACTCATGAAGTTACAACTTTACAAAATTACAAATACGGATTGCAGTTTTATGGGTCTGTTTTCCTCATTTTGAATACGAATCTGATAGCCGCGACATTACTGTCAAAACTACGTCACAGGGTCACAATCTTTTGATAGCTACCTTACCCCATAAAGGTGACATACATATGAGATTTTTATACGCCACAAGCAAAGATGTATTCAGGAGAGAACCACAATGTCAAGTGCCAGAAAGCCCAGATTCTGGTCCGAAAGACAGGAGCTACAAGGAAGTGCCAAGAGGGAATATATAGAGTGCATGAAGTGCACAGAAGGAGGAGGAAAGCATAGAGGCATTTTTTATTTACACAGTGCTCGGTTAATGTTTGGCTAGGGCCCTGAAGCAGAGGGAAGTTTTTTGAAGATTATAAATGGCATGTGATAGTTCCTCAGTGTCCAAAATAACTAAACAAATGTGTGTATAATGTGAGTCTCAGGACCTATGGCCCAAGGACTAACAGCAGCACTCACTGTAATGGTTTATACCTGAGGTGAACCATTGTCATGTGACTTAGATTACAATGATTATCATTGTCACAGTAATGGTAAACAACTGAGGTGAACATTTTCATGGAGCTTAGATGACAGTGATTATCATTTTCCAGGCTGTGCCAAAAGAGTGGCGATTAGTGCTGTGATGCAGAACTGAACTACTCATCACAAACTTTTTCCAGCTCTACCAGCACGGGGAACAAAGAGAGCAGCATCCCAGCCACTGCTACAGGCTGAATTTGTGTCTTTCCACAGGAAATAATGGCTTTTTTGCACAGAAATCTGAACCGCCATCTGAAGATCCTCTCCACAGCCTGTTCTGCATTTTCTCCAAGAGCACGTAAGAAACTGTATAACAGCTACAGAATGTAGTGGTATTAAAAGATGATGCATTGAAAAGATGATCAGGGTGGTGAACCATGTGCCACAGAGGGCAAAGAGTCTGCAGGTTTTCAATCCAACCAAAAACTGCACCAGGTGATTCCACTGATTAGGGTTAGGGTTGCTTGAAGGTGAGATAATCACCGTCAGTATCATTTTACATGTGCAATATATATATATATTTTTTTAATGATTTTACTTTTAGGGCAGAGGGTGTTTCAGTGTATTGTGTATTTGTTACTTATTTGTCAAAGTGAAACAACTTTTGAGACTGAGACAAATATCCCTAAAAGGGACAACAATCCCTGATTCGCTCCAGAGTCAAATAGGGTTCAGGCAGCAGAATACAGAGCGCACTCCTGCGCTTAATGGATGTTTTAAAACAGGGTGTTCAACATGACTCAAAATCTTATCACAAGAATGATGTATATTAAACATAATCTTGGCCACAGTGAGTGAATAACCCATGCTTCAGAGTGGTCTCTCTTATGTTAGAAACTCCCATGAGCCTCACATACACATTCTGCACAAATTACCACTTGTACCGTCCAAATGGAGGGGGGAAACTGAGATGCACACGCAGTGGCAGTTCTGCCCATGTTGCCGCCGTGGGCGAAATTACTGCTTTGCGCTCTTCTGTGTTACTACTCCTACCCGGAACCCAAGGTATTTTTTTGTTTGGCCTAAAAAAGCCACCGACCGCCATCAGGCGAGCCGGCCGCGGCACCAGTCGGCATTAGGCGAGCCGGCCGGCATCAGGCGGGCCGACCGCGGCACCGGCCGGTGGCTTTTTTAGGCCAAACAAAAAAATTGTGCGACAGGTGAGCGGCACACACATACTGCCTTTCATTATAAATCAACTTTTGTTCATATGCAGCTGCAGCAGCACAATAGACAATGACACAGACAACATGGTTGATTATTGACTGCGCAATGCGGCCTTTCGCCGTTAATCGGGGCATCAGGCGAGCCTAACTACTGGTTTACATATGCAAGTACAATACATGTGTATTTGCTTAGACCCCCAATATTAGACAAGGGCGTTTTTTCTGGGCATTTTCAATGGAAAAAATATCGTCTTATATTCAGATGAATACGGTAATAGAAAACTGCTTTGCAACGCTGATGATTTTTTTTTTTTTTTTTTTTTTTGTGCTCGTGCCGCCCCCCACGTGACGTGAAAAAATGCCGCCCCGGGCGGCTGCCCGCTTCGCCCATGCCTAAAACCGTTACTGTGCACACGTGATGCACATGTAATCCACCCCTGGATGCAGCCCACCACAACCATGATGTTACTTTTTCAGATCCATTAGAATACATTTTTTTGTGTTACAACCTCAGGTTTTGCCATGGAGAGGAAGTGCCTTGGTGAGCGAGAGGGGCTGAGCTTCTGGCTGGCGCAGCCTGATGACTATGACAGTGTGATGTCCATTTCTAAAGGCATGAGTGATGATTATCTGCCACACTTCTACCATGACTGGATGAAGGAACCTGGGAGAACAGTTTTACTGGCACGAAGAGAGGGCAAACTGGTGATTGAACACACAAAAACCACTATCATGTCAAGTGATTTAGGTAGGAAAGACAGCTATAGTAGCTCACAGTGAGGTGACACTGATGTATGTGACTGGTAGATAGAGGCAGACATCTTAAGCTAACCTGTGTCACCAAATCATTATTAGAAGCATCTATCTACACAAAACACCAGTTTATATTTTGTTCTTGATTTTTTCACTTTGATATGATTCTTTCAAGATGGAAAAGGTAATTCACTATATAGTGTGTGCATTCTAAAGCACATGATGGTATTTAAATGATTATCAGAGCAAAATATGTGTCACTCAGAACTCAGATGTTATTTTGTCCATCTTAAGTGAAAAGTCTCTCTCTCTCTCTCTCTTTCTGGCACTAGGTGGCGTTACAGTCATGGCTAATAGTTGATGAAGGAGCCACAGCAGTGTTCGAGGGGCTGAGGGTGTGTCCTACTGAGAGGGGTCGTGGTATATCATGGGCCGTACACAGGTACAAGATAAATAAAGTGAAATTTAATCCATCCTTGTGTGGAAATGGGGTCATTGGTGCAGCGATTAGAAATAGGATACAGTAAAGAACTATCCGAGATATAAAGAATAGAGCAGATTGTATATAAATGTATGCAACTGAAAATCCCCACCAATTGAATAGAAAAGAGTAAAATGACCCCCCCTGACATGAAATATTGTAGTTGACATCCAGCCTTTAATAGTGGAAAGACACACTTCAAGTGACGTACATGAGAGAGACCTTTGTGTTTAATAAATACTGTATGTAGATCTGGCTATCATCTGCATAATTGTGAAAGCTGATGTTCAAGCAACAGATGATATCACAAAGGGGAAGCGTCTAAATGGAGAACCACACATGCCCAAGGACTGAGCCCTGAGGATCACCAAACTGAACTTTCTGGTACTCTAAGATTGAATTATTGCAATAAACACAGACCATGAAAGCCAATTAAATTCTCAAGGCACTCTAGAAGAATGGTGTGATCAACAGTGCCAAAAGCTGCTCTCAGATCAAGTATGGTAATTACTCGAATACAAGATAACCCTAATAATACGACCACCCCCCTTTTTGCAAGACGAATTTTTGGAAAATGAATCTTGGACAAGAGGGTCTCCTCCCTGCACCTTCAGGTAGCAGGGGGCAAATCTCTGACTGTCGTCATGGTGTACGCGTCAAACAGCAGCTCAGAATTCACAATACAATATTATGAATTTGGTCAACTAAGAAAATAAATAAATAAGTTAAAATAAAAATAAAAACTGACTAAAATGAAGAATGTCTGTCTTAAGATTTGCTCACAGCTACATCCAGCAGCTTCATCCAACCATCAAGAAGGCAAGAGCAACGACTAAATTGAAGAATATGAAAAATCTTGTTCTGGCACGAAGGGTTAGTGTGTGTGTGTGTGTGTGCATGTGTCCTGTCAATCACACCACAGTTACCTTTTTCAGTTTCCATGCATGCACACACTGATCTGATAAGGAAAAGCAGGTAGAAGAAATTTTTTGACTGTTTCTATTTTGAGCACATTTAACTTTGTCCTGAGTTATTAGTGTTATCAACTTTGACATACTTGCTCTCTTTCTTTTTCTCTCTCCTGCATCTTCTAGGCTGTTCTGTGTTTAGTTGGTCAAGAAGAAAGCTTGGATGACCTTATCTCTCACTTGAAGCAGAAAATTCGATTCTTGGGAGTTACTTCAGGTCTGATTCCTCTGAATGAAACCCAGCTTAAGAAAGTTCTCCTTGACCCCAAACTTCCCTCCAGGGTCCAACTCCCTGGTGGTTCCATCATCCAGAACTCGCAGCCACTACAGCTAATGGAAGGAAACCTGGAGATCCTGAAGAGGTGGAACCTCACCTGGTTGGCTGACAATGAAGAAGAACCTGCATTTCTAAGCTTGTATGCACCTTCTTATCCAGTCCCATACAATGGAAGATCAATGCTTTTAAACATTGATATGTTTGGTACAGATTGCATTTTGGCCCAGTGTGCACTGGTTGGCCTATTAGAGGCTGCCAGGTCAAAGGAGGAGCTGAAGGGAACTATACTCTTTCAAGTGCACATGCCCTGGTCATTGGTGGAAACACTGCAGGCTTTCTGTGACGGGCACCAAGGGTTTACAAGAAGTGGAGAAGTCCTGGAACAAATGTTTTTAGAGATTAAATATGCACAGATATAGATGAAGAGAGAATATGGAGACACAATACTGTCTAAAAATCATGCAAGGAAAAGTAACATTTTGATTTGCCTATTTTGAAAAATTATTTATAAACCCAAACTAAGATGTGTCTGGAAATATCATCTATGTTGCAATAAATGGGAACATCACCCAAAGGAAGCCATTTTTGAACAGTGTTTGTTTTCCTGGAGTCAAAGTCAAAACATTCCTCATGCCACCATTAAGTGACTAATTAAGTTTGTTTTTGATAGTGTAATGAAGGCCCTCTTCATTACTTAGTTTGTCTATTCTATAGTACATTTTCTGGAGTGGTAAATGAAATACGACACAAACACCAAGCATTGAATTATTTTATTGAATTTCTGTTTGTTGTGGTGTAGATTTTTGGTCATTGATTGAAGGCCAACCTGTAAAACAAAAACATGCATTTAGTGTGGAGTAATGCCATGTGCTCTTTGTGTGTGTGTGTGTGTGATTGTTTCATTGTGCATTCACGTACCTTTGTTCTCCTCTGCAGGGTGTTCAGGCCAAAAGAGTCCCCAAGGTCTGAGCACCAGTTTAAAGGTTCCAGGAGAGACCACACCATGATTAGTGTAGGGGTGTATGGAGTTTTGATTAATTCTTTACTTTTGGAGTTGATCTAGTGTAAGGTGTAGCACAGCACAGATCATTTAGATGAATTGATTTTGTTGATGTAGCTGTATTTTAATGTGTCAGTTGTTTGTTTGTATATATTGAAATGTTGGGTGAGGGTGAGATCTCCCTGTGCTGTGGTCAGGGCTCAGCTCATTGTCAGTGGCAGGGTATATAAGGCTGCCTGTTTCAATCAAACGCTGTTGCTGCCAGGACCCCATGCTGCCCGTGGTCCACAGTTCTGTGGGAGAATGTCTTCCTTTCCTTATTTTGTGTCTTTTTTTGGGTGAAATAAACACCTGGTTGGTCTGCACCTGACCTCTGTCTCAAGCCTCATGTGTCCATTGTCCAACCGCTACACGGCCATCCTAACAGATAGTCACTACAGATACATTACCATGTACTGACGACTGTTTTGTTTCAGTTAAATCAGTAATGTTAATGCTTGCATGAAGATGCAGTGCAAGTCATTTCAATTCATTATACTATCCTGGAGGTCATGTAGAATGAAACATGGATTGTTCATAATCTGAGTGCAAAATGGCGTAATGAAAATAGTTGAAGATTATATTAAAAACTAAGTTGTGCAAAAGTTTTGCAGGAGAGTCATTATAAAATATAGCAGTTAAAGACTTAATGGATAAATAAAACAGCTAAGTGTAAAAGTAGAGTAATAGGGAGAGGTAATCAGTATAATATAGAGCAGGGGTGTAATTTGACCAGAAAATAGAGCACTGCAGTAATGAAGCCTACTGGTGATAACAGCTTGTATAAGTCTCTCAGAGTCTGCTGAGAGAAAAACAGTTGCACTTTAGCAGCATTTCTAAGGTGGCAAAAAGTATTTTTAGTAACATTTCTGATGTGAGATTTAAAATTCGATTCATGGACTAGAAGCACACCAAGATTTTTTGCTAGGGGCTTGACATTTTGTGCGAGAGAATTTAAGTTTGTGCAGAGCGTATCTCTCTGGACCTTTGCTCGATAATTAAAACCACTGTCTTATATTGCTCAGTTGCAAGAAATTATGGGACATCCACCAGCTGATATGATAAGTGCATTGGCAGTTTTTCAATAAGGCTGAGGTCATCAGGTGATGAAGAAATACAGTCGAAGTCAAAAGTCAAAGTGCTTTTATTGTCATTGCATTGTTAAAAAAACAACAATACAACGGCATTAAGGTACTGCTCCCTAGTAAGGTGTCACAACCTCAGTCATAGGTGTATTGAATACAGAGTGGAGCTCAACCTACAGCCCTGTCGTGAGCCTGTTTTGAGCATGATAGTGGAGGAGAGATGGGATCCGAGTCTGACAGTCTGTGAGCGGTTTGTTATACAGTCCTTAATGCAGCTGCAGGTGTGCGTGAGCAGGCCAAGATAAGACAGTTTGCTAATCAGAATGCTGGGAATGATTGCGTTAAATGCAGAGCTATGATCTACAAACAGCATTCTCACATAGCTTCCACTGTGTTCCAGATGGCTAAGTGCTAAGTGGAGAGCTATGGCGATAGCATTCTCTGTGGACCCGCCCTGTCTATAGGTGAACTGGCACTAATCAAAGGCTGGGGGGAGCCTGGACAGAATGTATTTCAATACAAGTCTCTTAAAGCACTTCATAATAATGGGTGTCAGTGCAACTGGTCTGTAATCATTCAGACTGTCAATGATGGGTTTTTTAGGCACAGGGACTGCTGATTTTAGGCAAGGTGGGACAATGGCAAGTATAAGAAACAGGTTGAAGATGTTAGTCAAAACAGAGCATAGTTGGTCACACCTTTCCAGGAACTTCATCAAGGCAGCCTTCCTCGGATTCACTGTTGTGAGTGTGTGTCTCACTTCATGTTCCTGTAGAGTGAGCATGCAGGAGCCAGTGTTTGGTGGTGTCAGTGAGTCCAGGCTAGATGTTTCAGCCTCAAACCGGGCAAAAAAACAGTTCAGTTTGTCTGCCAGCAAGGCGCTTATGTTAGTGGAAGTGATGCAGCTGCCCTTGTAGTTGGTGATGTGATGAAAACCCTGCCATACCCATCTTGGATCATTATAAAAGAAATGATCCTCCACCTTCTTTTTGTAGGCCCGTTTTGCATCCTCAGTGCCTTTCTTCAGGTTGCCCCTGGCAATGCTGTACAAAGCTGCGTCCCCTGACCTGAAAGCAGTGTTGCAAGCTCTGAGGAGCGACTGGACTTCCTTTGTCATCCAGGCTTTTCACTTAGGAAAAACCCAAATGGGTTTATCAACAGTCACATTGTCGGTGCAGTGGTTGATGTAACATAATACAGTCAGTGTGTACATTTCCAGGTCTTGATGCTTGATTAATTCCCATGTGGTGCTTGAAAAACAACCCTGCAGCTGAGAGAGGGCTCCCTCATGCCATGCTTTGATGATCTTTGTTGTGGGTCTTGCAGTTTTCCTAAGGGGGATGTATGCTGCGACAAGAAGCAGTGAGAGGTGGTCTGTCAGGCCCAGATGTAAAAGGGGCACGGCTCTGTAGGCATGCTTTAAACTAGAATACACCTTATCGAGTGTATTTTCCCCTCTGGTGGCACATTTCACATACTGGGTGAAATTTGTTAACACAGTTTTCAAGCATGCCTGACAGAAGTCACCGGCTATGATATGAACTGTGCAGATGGGCTAAGGCTGTGCTGGTGTTTGCATCAGGTGGGATATAAACAGCCACGATAATTACAACTATCAGCTCCCTCAACAGATAGAAGAGGCGACATAAAACAGTTGTGTGTCATCGGTATAGCTATGAAAACTAATCCCATGTTCTCTGATGATATTTCCCAGCGACAGCATATAGAGACTGAACAAGACGGGTCCCAGAATTGAGCCCTGAGGTACACCCCATGATGTGCTAGTCTTAGCTAAGGAGTTGGTCACCAATGGAGACCAAAGTCTCTCTAAAACACACAAACTGAGCCAGAGAGGCTGATACACTTCTGTAGTCTGTTAATAAGGATGTCACGATTGATTGCATTTGATGACTGGCAGTGAGGAAGGAGTAGTAATCCCGCCGCATTGCTTTGCTGGCCTACCAAGGCAATTGTGTTGAGCATAGTACACATAGTTCAGCTGCGTTATCCTGCTTGCTTTGCACTGACGTCACTGTCAGTCATCGTTTCTAAGGAAGAGCTGCCTCAAAACCAGTCAAACTGTGCCGTGGCACCGGGAGTCTCTCACCTACTGAGCAAGGTTCTCACAGTGCCGTATGAAGGCAGAAGGCTAGTTAACTCCTTTTAATTTATTTTTTCTTTTTTGGGTTGACTTCGGGGGATATAAAGAGTGGGTAACAGACTAAGACTAAGTTGGGAATATTTTTCTTTCTCACTTCCTTGTTTTGTTTGTTCTGCTGTGGCACTAAACATTTTAAACATGAGTTGTCTGACTGAGCTACACAAGGACGTGTGTACATATGGCTGCATGTGCACACATTTGTGTGATGTTTTACTTGAGCTTTGAGAAACTTTAGGTATGTTAAAATACCGGCCTGTCAGTCACACTGGTTTTGATTTGAATTTACATAAAAATTTAATACACTATTACATGTGTCTAAAGTTTAATAACAGTAACATTACCCCTTACATGCAGGTTGGGTAGCTTCGCAGAGTTGGCGGATTTTTGTTGAAAATTTGAAGTCAGTACCGCGACCAAGCCCCTGACACTCTCATGCACACTTGTGTGTGTAGCTCTAAATGCAGTTTTATAACTAAGTTTGGGAACCAAGGCCACTTCTCAAACACATCCCATTTCCGGATAAAATGTATTTAGGTGCACCTTAACCCATTCCTCTCCCCTTTGTCTCAGTTTTCACATTCCTCCCCCAAACCTCCTTTCTTCAGTCCATTGTTGAATACAGGAACCACTGGGGGCTCGGTCTCGTGAGATCGACAGAGGAGAAGGCTCCCCCTTCAGAGTCTTGAATCCCCCAGTTCATTCTGTTTTCCAGGCTCTGGCCTACATGAGCAAGTCATCGTCCTCCTCCACCCATCCATTCTCAAGCCTTTTCCTTCCCTCATCACTTTAACTCTCACCCACCATCCCTTCATCCCTCACCTCTTGACTCTTATCTCTTCATTTCTCAACTAGAGATTTACAATTACAATTACAATTCACATTTGGCAGATGTTTTTATCCAAAATGATGTAAATGTGAGATTTTCATATGCCACAAGCAAAGATCTATTCAGGAGAGAACCATGACATTAAGTGCCAGAAAACCCAGGTTCTGGTCCAAAAGACAGGAGCTACAAGGCAGCACAAAGAGGGAATATATAGAGTGAATTAAGTGCATAGAAGGAGGAAAGCATAGAGGCAATTTTTTTTTACACAGTGCTTTAGGTGAGCCTTCTCTTACAGACTGAGAGTGCCCGGGTGCGGCCGCCTACCCAGCCCCCCCAGATGGCCCACCTCTGGTTGTGGGAATCATGTTTTCCCTCTGAAATATCACATTAACTATCAGTGGCTCTGGTATTACTACTGGTGTGGTTATGTCACTACAGGTGTGGTTATGTTTGACTTGGAGCCAAGGACTATGGCCCAAGGACTAACAGCAGCACTCACAGGACCGGTTTATGCCAGAGGTGAATCATTGTCATGGAACTGATATGATAATTACCATTTGTCACAATAATGGTTAAGAGCTGAGGTGAACATTTTCATGGAACTTAGATGACAATGATTATTGTTTTCCTGAACTGAACTGCTCATCACAAACTTTTTCCAGCTCTACCAGCACGGGGAACAAAGAGAGCAGCATCCCAGCCACTGCTACAGGCTGAATTTGTGTCTTTCCACGGGAAATAATGGCTTTTTTGCACAGAAGTCTGAACCGCCATCTGAAGATCCTCTCCACAGCCTGTTCTGCATTTTCTCCAAGAGCACGTAAGAAACTGTATAACAGCTATGGAATGTAGTGGTATTAAAAGATGATGCATTGAAAAGATGATCAGGGTGGTGAACCATGTGCCACGAAAGGCAAAGAGTCTGCAGGTTTTCATTCCAACCAAAAACTGCACCAGGTGATTCCACTAATTAGGGTTAGGGTTGCTTGAAGGTGAGATAATCACCGTCAGTATCATTTTACATGTGCAATAATTTTTTTTTTAATGATTTTACTTTTAGGGCAGAGGGTGTTTCAGTGTATTGTGTATTTGTTACTTATTTGTCAAAGTGAAACAACTTTTGAGACTGAGACAAATATCCCTAAAAGGGACAACAATCCCTGATTCGCTCCAGAGTCAAATAGGGCTCAGGCAGCAGAATACAGAGCGCACTCCTGCGCTAAATGGATGTTTTAAAACAGGGTGTTCAACATGACTCAAAATCTTATTACAAGAATGATGTATATTAAACATAATCTTGGCCACAGTGAGTGAATAACCCATGCTTCAGAGTGGTCTCTCTTATGTTAGAAACTCCCATGAGCTTCACATACACATTCTGCCTCATTCGCCTGATGCCGGCCGGTGCCGCGGCCACCCAGTCAGGTCTGCCGGATGACAGGTGAGCGGCACACACATACTGCCATATATACCTTTCATTATAAATCAACTTTAGTTCATACACGGCGGCAGCAGCACAACGGACAATGACACAGACAACATGGTTGATTATTGACTGTGCAATGTGGCCATTCGCCGGTAATCGCGGCATCAGGCGAGCCTACCTATTGGTTTACATATGCAAGTACAATATTTGCTTAGACCCCCAGTTTTAGACAAAGGCGTTTTTTCTGGGCATTTTCAATGGAAAAAATATCGTCTTATATTCAGATGAATACGGTAATAGAAAACTGCTTTGCACCGCTGATGATTTTTTTTTTTTTTTTTTCGTGCTCGTGCCGCCCCCCACGTGACGTGAAAAAATGCCGCCCCGGGCGGCTGCCCACTTCACCCATGCCTAAAACCGTTACTGTGCACACGTGATGCACATGTAATCCACCCCTGGATGCAGCCCACCACAACCATGATGTTACTTTTTCAGATCCATTAGAATACATTTTTTGTGTTACAACCTCAGGTTTTGCCATGGAGAGGAAGTGCCTTGGTGAGCAAGAGGGGCTGAGCTTCTGGCTGGCGCAGCCTGATGACTATGACAGTGTGATGTCCATTTCCAAAGGCATGAGTGATGATTATCTGCCACACTTCTACCATGACTGGATGAAGGAACCTGGGAGAACAGTTTTACTGGCACGAAGAGAGGGCAAACTGGTGATTGAACACACAAAAACCACTATCATGTCAAGTGATTTAGGTAGGAAAGACAGCTATTGTAGCTCACAGTGAGGTGACACTGATGTATGTGACTGGTAGATAGAGGCAGACATCTTAAGCTAACCTGTGTCACCAAATCATTATTAGAAACATCTATCTACACAAAACACCAGTTTTTATTTTGTTCTTGATTGTTTCATTTTGATATGATTCTTTCAAGATGGAAAAGGTAATTCACTATATAGTGTGTGCATTCTAACACACATGGTGGTATATAAATTATTATCAGAGCAAAATATCATTTGTCACTCAGAACTCAGATGTTATTTTGTCCATCTTAAGTGAAAAGTCTCTCTCTCTCTGGCACTAGGTGGCGTTACAGTCATGGCTAATAGTTGATGAAGGAGCCACAGCAGTGATCGAGGGGCTGAGGGTGTGTCCTACTGAGAGGGGTCGTGGTATATCATGGGCCGTACACAGGTACAAGATAAATAAGGAGAAATTTAATCCATCCTTGGGTGGAAATGAGGTCATTGATGCAGCGATTAGTAATAGGATACAGTAAAGAACTATTGGAGATAACTAAGAATGGAGCAGATTGCATGTAATGTATGCAACTGAAAATTCCCTCCAATTAAATAGAAAAGAGAAAAATGACAAAATGACACCCCCTAACCTGACATGTCATAGTGCTTTTCGTAGCAGAGAGGCGCACTTCAAGTGACGTACATGAGAGAGACCTTTGTGTTCAATAGGTACCGTATGTAGATCTGGCTATCATCTGCATAACGGTGACAGCTGATGTTCAAACAACAGATGATATCACAAAGGGGAAACGCCTAAATGGAGAACAACAGGTGCCCAAGGACTTAGCCCTGAGGATCACCAAACTGAACTTTCTGGTACTACAAGATTGAATTATTGCAGTATACATACAGGTGTGGGGCTACTCGTTAGCACACAACTGAGTGCTCCTGTGCTGGAATGGTCAGACGGTTGTGAGTGCCTTTCGTAGCAGCAACCCAAGTACCTGGGTCAGGGAGGCTGTCAGGCTGAAGGCTGGCTAGCTGGATGACTCAATAATTGACTGAGAGGTAGTGGCAGACCACACGGGCTGCAGCAACGGTGGTCATGAAGGCAGAACTCTGGTATGGAAGGAATTTGGGGCCATGGGTAAGGACTGTTGGTTGGCCTCAAAGAGGTTCTGGCAAACAGTAAAGCAACTCAGGAGGGGCAGGCAGGACCTCATCCAGGCAGTTTTCAGTAGAGATGTGGAGGTCCTGGCCTCAATGAAAGTGGTCAGGCAGTGGCAGGAACACTTTGAGGACCCCCTTAACCCAACTGACATGTCCTCCATGGAGGTAGGGCTAGAGGATCTGTGTCTCTTCAATACTGCATGGAGGTCAGGGACAGTGCCCAATGAGTGGCAGATGGGGGTGGTGGTCCCACTTTTTAAAAAGGGGAGTGTTTTCCACTTATTGGGGTATCACATTGCTCAAGCTCCTAGGGAAAGCAAAAGATAGTTATGGCTAAAGCCACAGCTAATTTGGTTATTTTTGAGTTAGTACTGACAGATAGCATAATGGTTATTGAGACCTTTGTATTATTTGAAGTCTATTCATGATATAATGTGATGAATTATGTCTTCTGAAAAAATAAATAAATTAAATTAAAAATAAAAACTGACTAAAATGAAGAATGTCTGTCTTAAGATTTGCTCACAGCTACATCCGGCAGCTTCATCCAACCATCAAGAAGGCAATAGCAACGACCAGATTGAAGTATATGAAAAGTCTTGTTCTGGCACGAAGGGTTAGTTGTGTGTGTGTGTGTGTGTGTGTGTGTTTCCTTTTTATTTGCCTTTTTTTTTTGGTGTATTTGTCATTTATGTGTGTCCTGTCAATCACACCACAGTTACCTCCTCAGTCTCCATGCATGCACACTAACCTGATAAAGAGAAGCAGGGAGAAGAAGATTTTGGACTGTTTCCGTATTTTGGACACATTAAACTTTGTCATAAGTTATTAGTGTTAGTAAAGTTTGGACTGGACTCTCTTCCCAGCTGCTTGCAAACTTTTACAGAGCCACCATAGAGAGCATCCTGTGCCTCAGTGTGACTGTGTGGTACGGCAGCTGCACAGCACAGAACAGGAAGGACTTAGCCCAGGTGGTAAGAACAGCACAGGGGATTGTGGGCTGCCCTCTACCAGATCTGGACTCAGTTTACGCTGACAGAGTTCAGAGGAAGGCCAGACGCATTGCCACAGACCCCACACACCCGGGCAATGTACTGTTTGTACCGCTTCCATCAGGAAAGCGGTACAGGAACATCAAAACAAAAACAAAGAGACTCAGGGACAGTTTCTTCCCCAGAGCTGTGAAAGCTATCGCTCCCCTGTAATGAAACCCTTTTCTCCACACATGCAGCCACATGCTCACCTTCTCATACACACCCCTGCTGACAGTCAGACTGGACTTGCACTAAGCTGCACTTTATGCACTTTTATTCACTTTATCTACACCTCACTTTTTCTATTTATTTCCTCTTTTTTTTTGTGGCATGTTTATTATTTATGTGTGCTATTTATGCGTGGTTTTAAGCGGGAGTGTCTGCAAAATTTTGTTATGTTCTTCATAATGACAATAAAGACTCTTGATACCTTGATACCTTATCACCTTTGATGCTCTCACTCTCTTTCTTTTTCTCTCTCTCTCCTGCATCTTCTAGGCTATTCTCTGTTTAGTTGGTCAAGAAGAAAGCTTGGATGACCTTATCTCTCACTTGAAGCAGAAAATTCGATTCTTGGGAGTTACTTCAGGTCTGATTCCTCTGAATGAAACCCAGCTTAAGAAAGTTCTCCTTGACCCCAAACTTCCCTCCAGGGTCCAACTCCCTGGTGGTTCCATCATCCAGAACTCGCAGCCACTACAGCTAATGGAAGGAAACCTGGAGATCCTGAAGAGGCGGAACCTCACCTGGTTGGCTGACAATGAAGAAGAACCTGCATTTCTAAGCTTGTATGCACCCCCTTATCCAATTGCATACAATGGAAGATCAATGCTTTTAAACATTGATATGTTTGGTACAGATTGCATTTTGGCCCAGGGTGCACTGGTTAGCCTTTTAGAGGCTGCCAGGTCAAAGGAGGAGCTGAAGGGAACTATACTCTTTCAAGTGCACATGCCCTGGTCATTGGTGGAAACACTGCAGGCTTTCTGTGACGGGCACCAAGGGTTTACGAGATGTGGAGAAGTCCTGGAACAAGAGCTTTTTGACGTAAAATATGCATAATAGATAAATTAAAGAGCTAAGTGTATAGAATAATAAGGAGTAGTCATTATGGTATAGAGCAGGGGTGTAATTTGACCAGAAAATAGAGCATTGAAGCAGTCAAGCCTACTGGTGATAAAAGCATGTGTAAGTCAGAGTCTGCTCAGAGAGACACAGTTGCACTTTAGCAACATTTCTAAGGTGGTCAGATGTATTTTTAGTAACATTTCTGATTTGAGATTCAAAATTAAAATCATTGTCTAGAGGAATGTCAAGATTTTTTGGGGGCTTGATGTTTTGTGCCAGTTATTTTAACTTACAAAGCATACCTCTCCGGACCTTTGCTTCAATAATTAAAACCACTGTTTTATATTTGCTCGGTTGCAAGAAATTATGGGACATCCACAAGTTGATATGATAAATGCATTGTACTAGTTTTTCAATCAGGCTGAGGTTGTTGGGTGATGAGAAAATGTACAGTTGCGTAGCATTGGCATAGCTATGAAAATTAATCCCACAATCTCTGATGTAATTTCCCGGCATACATACATACTGAATGAGATGGGTCTCAGAATGGAGCCTTGAGGTACTCCCCATGATGTGCTAGTCTTAGCTAATGAGTGGTCACCAATGGAGACAAAAAAGTCTCTGCCGGCGAGATAAGACCCTCTCTAAACCTGAGCCAGAGAGGCCGATACACTTCTGTAGTCTGTTAATAAGGATGTCATGATCGACTGCACTGAATGCAGCGCTAGCCATTAAGTTGTTTAAATATTAATGTCTCAGGAATTTTACTCAAATGAGAAAGGATAGATAGTCAATATTAAATACAGGTAGTTAGTATGAAATACAATCAGCAGTTAAAAACATGGATAAATTAAAGAGCTGAGTGTAAAAGTGCTCAGTAACGAGGAGAGGTAGTCGGGGGTGTAATTTTCCATGGGGGCCAGTGAGTTTGAGAGATGAGTATTGCTCTTTTAGTGCAACAGGGTGCTGTTTTGTCTGTAATTTAAGGTATAGAAGAGCACATCAATGTAAATCAGTTAATATTATCATGTTGCAGGCCGAATTTTATTGGTCACTGGGCTGCACCTGGCCCTCAGGCTGTGTATAGTGCGTACCTGGTATGGAGTTTCAAACAGCAGTAAATTTGTGAGAGGACAGGTTAATCTGTGTAATAAACCTGGAAGGAAGCTCCGTTCCTTGAACAGCATTTGGTGTAGAAATCCTGAACTGTTATTGTTGTTCCCAGTTAAAACAGCAGGTAGGTGAAAACCCACTGCAGAGCCTTGAGTTAAGCACTTGGTTAAGATGCTGTCAGTCATGCAGTGGGAGAAGCTCACCTGGAGCCACTGGGACAGGTGGGACCTTCTAAGTGTCCTCAGAAACAAACAAAAAAAAAAAGTGCTGTTGGGTCTTTTCTTTAATCAGAAAGGAAGAGTGAAGTCAAGTTTATCTATAGAGCACATAAAAAAAAAACAGAGTATTCCCCAAAGTGCTGCATAATAAGTCATTAAAACAATACAAATGAATGATGAAACAACAATGAAACAATAAAATAATATGAACTAGGTATGAATACAATGAACACCGTGATCTGACATGGAGACCGTCCTGACAGACCGAGAGATCCTGCACTTTGGTTCCAGCTTTAGTTTACTGCTGTTAAAATGGCCAATGAGCTCAGGTTGTGTCGGACGTGGCAGGATGAGTGTAAACCTGAGTGCAGATAACATCACGGTGGAGCGGGTCAAGTTTCTGAACTGGCAGGAATTATACACAGCAAAACACACAATAAAACACAGCACGTCTTCCCAACAACATGAACAGATTTTTATATCTTTAGAGCAATAAATATTTCCACTTTTCAGATCTTTGCAATTTCAAAAACAAAGTACAAGTAATATATATTTATATACATGGCTAAAATTTTCCATCCATAATTTTTAAAATAATGTCATCTCTGTTAACATGTATTGACACTGTACTGGTACTGTACTGTATGCTAATAAAAATAATAATAACAAAAAAGTTTCCCAAAATTTTTCCCAGGAATTTTGTGTGTGTGTGTGTGTGTGTGCGTGCGTGTAAGCCTTTTAAAAAATTCAGGTCCGGAGCAGCTGACATTTTATCAGGGTGATGATAATTGGCAAATATGTGACGTTAGATAAAAGACCGATATCAGCAACTGCTTACATTTACATCGGTCCGGAGACCGGGGCTAGTTGGCACACTTTTCACTCTCTGCCATAGAACTCAGGCATAATTTATGTGAGAATATTCTAACCAGCAGTAACTGAAAGGTTAAGGTCCCAGCTTTAACTAGACATATTATAATGTCCACACTTATTTTCTAAACTCAAGGCATTTATGATAAAAGTCATGCTGTGCACTTGTGCCAACAAGCCCCTTCGCGGGGTTAGTTGGCACAGTTTATGGGGTTAGTTGGCACGATATGAAAATGAATGAATAAAGCAACCAGTAGAAGCAATTTGAACATTTATTCCGAACAACAGAACAGGTTGCAGGTTGCAGGTTGCAGAAATGCAACAAAGAGTGGCAGTCAAGTAAAAAAGAGAAAAAACCGTAACAACAATGCATTCACACAAACAGTGAAATTAATAGTCAGAACATATTTTTAAGATAAAATTGGAACATTAGTCTACAAATGACAATTTTAACATATGAATCAAATCAAAATAAGAAAATGGATTTTCAGAGTTTCAAAGGGCCTAATCAGAGTCACTTGTGCTACAGTTTTGGCACATGAACAGTTTGCCGTCCATTTTTGTGCACAACTCATGTGCCCACTTCTTGCATTCGATGCACTGTATCCATATTTCTCCTGGCCGGCTGTTGGAGAATGGCTCCAGGCACAAAAGGCAGTAGTACTCTTCCTCTGAATCAGAAGAAGAGCTCCCCTCCTCTCTTTTTCCTCTCTTGGTAGGAGGAGCTTTGGCTGGAGCTTTGGCTTTAGCCTTGGAGAAGAGCCTCTTTCTGTGATTTCTCTTTTTCTGCTTTTCTTCCTCCAGGGCTCTCTTCACCGGTGTGTCTGTGAGAATGGCCGACTTCCTTTTTCTCCTGGTTGTAGCTCCCACCTTTCTTGGTGCAGCCTTTGGGAGAGGCCTCAGATCCTCAGGGCTGGGAGGCTTCGGGCCGCTGGGTCCAGCCACAGCACTGAGATCGGTTTCGGGGTGTAGGCCTAGCTGTGGGACAGAATAGTCCATTTCTGGGTTGAGCTGCTGTGCCACAGCATCGCCATTGTTGGCGGACAGCATTGGGTTTGCTCGGTCTGAAACATATGATGGAGCAAAATCCCTGTCTGTAAAGATGTCCCTGTTAAAAGGATAAACACCTGGGGGGGGGGATAAAAGAGTGATATAAGCTGTGTTCATTGATATTCACTGTATAACTTGTTGTGACACCATGGCCTATTGAAACAATCTAATATCAATTTTAGGTTAATAATTATCAAATTTTTTGCCAGACCTGGCCGGCGTGCCAAATTTGGTGAGTTTTTGAGCATGTTTAGGGGGTCAAATTAAGCGTCAAAGAGACATAATAATAATTAAAAAAAAAAAAAAAAACACTAAGAAAACAATAGGGCTTCGCGCTGTTCCAGCGCTCCGGCCCTAATAAGTTTTGGAAAATGGAGGTAAAATATTTTATTGCAGCTTAAACATTGTAGAGAGAAAGAAAGAAAGAAAGAAAGAAAGACACACCTGTTGTCTGGAACCCTGCCTGGATATTACATGGCTTTACTGCCAAGGGATAAGCTTGGTTTACAATCTTGGGCACGTCATAGATGGACATGGTTTTGCCTGGGTTTGTTAACATCCACCCATCACATGCAGTATTGACATGCTTCTTCAGAGGCCCGTACACCGTGCGGTCAAGAGGCTGCAGTCGATGTGAGCAGTGCGGGGGGAAGGAGAGCATCACTATGCCATTCATTGTGGCATAGTTGAGAGCGCTGATGGATAGATGTGACTCGTGATTGTCCAGCAGAAGGAGGCATGGTCTCTGCAATGAGCATTTTGTGCTTGACACAAAGTGCTGCAAGAAGTCAAAGAAATGCTCCTCCTTCATCCATCCAGAGGGGTTTGCCCCTCCTCTGCACCCAATGGGGCCATTAATGAGAAAATGGTCCCTAAAGTTGACCCTGGGTAAGATGAAATATGGAGGAATGCTGTTCCCTGTAGCTGAAACAGCACAAGCAAGGGTCACTAATGTCCCTCGCTCAGCAGAGGTCAGTGAGCCAATCTGTTTAAACCCCCGTCTGGCAACAACTCTGTTTGGTTTATGGACAGTTGTGATTCCTGTCTCATCCATGTTCCAGATATCACTTGGGGCAAAGCTGTAGCGACGCATAACTGTCTCCAGGTTGTCAAAAAATGCTCCCACATTCTCCTTGTTAAAGCTCGTAGCTCGAGCAAGGCTTGTTGCCTCTGGCTTGCGGATGGACAGAGAGGGGTGCCTCTTCAGAAAGGTCGAGAACCAATCACAGCCGGCCTGTTGATGTTCTGACCATTTCTGTGGCACCTGGATATTGTGGGCCACTGCAAGCTGATACGCCAGTTTCCGGACTTCCACTGTGGACAGGCCATAGTAAATGTCTGCTGATTTAATTAGGTATTTCACCAGCTCCCTTTCCACTTCATCTGAAAAGATCTGCTGGCTCTTTTGATATCCCACACATACCTCCTTTTTTCCCTCAATCTGTTCAGGACTCATTTTTTGGCAGTATCTCGTCAGCGTACGGAACGGTATGTTGAAATCTTTGGCTGTGCTGCGGATACTTTTGTTTTCTAGCTTCACCTGCCTTACTGCAGCTAGAACGGTGTCTGCTGCAAATCTCCCCCTCTCCGTCTTCCTCACATATGTCCTGACCATTTTGACACCTGAAAAATGTATGACATATAGGGTACATGTCCTTAACTTTTTTTTATCATTACATTGCTATTTACAATAGAAGTACCCTGAGGACCCAAACCAAACTGTAAAGCAGAATCGCTTTAGCTAGCTAATGTTAGCTAGCTAACGATCATGATAGCCCAGATCATTTCATATTTACCTTTAACAAATCTAATTTAAGATTTAGACATTTGATTGTTTTACATTTATTTCAGTCTTACATATTATTATGAAAATATTAAATAGACTACGCTACTCACTTTTCAAAGTTGTACGTCTTCTGGCTAGCTAGGCAATTTATTACGGCGTTACCCTTCTGGAGTGTGAATGTTTTCTCATGCCTCTCATAACAGCACCCATAATATTCTTAAAGGGGCAGTACGCACAACATCTGTAAAGGGACAGTAGGCCAAATAGGGCCTTCAACAGCGTAATGTCTCAGAAATGTATAAGTGTAGGCTATTGACAGGAAAATTAGTAGAAATATAGTCATGGACCAAGGAAGAAATAATACTGTGCCAACTCACTACACACACAGACAGAAAAATCAATTTGTATAGATTTATGTTTAATCATATTTGATATATGCAGGCTATAATGCATGTCTTGTCAAATGTGTAACTACACACCTTCACCGGGGTCAGTTGGCACATGTGCCAACTGACCCCAAAATGAGTGTGCCAACCAACCCCGCTTGCATTAGGACCCACTTTTGTGATTATGATATCACCCACTTACATCACTCATCATTACAGACTTTCAAGTTTTATATCAAAATGTAGCTGACTCCTATCTCTATTAACTGGAAATAACACATTTCAGATATCTCTTTCCAAAAGAGTTTTATAATATTTTTTGTGTCGGGGCAATTTATTTACTTTTGGTGCTAAAAAACAGACTTGTTGCCCTCACCAAAACAGTGAGTGACTTTCAGCTGTTTTAATATATAAGGTAAATGCAGATCAAGAAGACAATCATTTTGATGTCACATTTGTTGGTCTGTGACCACCAGGGACCCAGAAAACAGGGGTGTGCCAACCTACCCCTGTAGCTAACTAGCCCCGGTCTCCCCTACACTGTGTGCGCACATATGAGGTGATAATAAACTGAGATTAACTTTACTGATCCCTAGAAGTAAGTCTTGCATTTACAGAATAACATAAACAGAAGTTTATGTTATTTCAGAACTCTTGTTATTTACTAAACTTACTGTGACTTAAGAACAAGGGTTGCACAACATGGAAGAAATCTCATATCTCAATATTTATGACAAATAGCCTATCTCGATTGCGACACAATACACGATATGACTGTGGGTTCACACTTATTTGAAATTTTTAGAGTAATAACACTGACAAGTTTAGGCATTCTGCAAAAAAGCAACATCAAGCCAACTGGATGTAGAAAATGCAGTTACTTCTCAAAGTATTTTTGATCAGAACAGACCAATCAGTGTCTCAGGCTAACCCTAAATTTGATATCGTCGCTACTGTACTTGCAAGGTGGCTAAATATTGTTGAGGTAAAAACTAGCATTACTGTTTTCACCTCTGACCTCCAGCTGTGTGAATGAAAATGGGTTCTCTGGGCAGCCACGGCTCTCCCCTTTGCAGACACGCCCACCTTCTGCTAATCCCATGCAGTTTGGGCCCCAAAGCCTGCAGTCCACATGTGTTCTTGTGGCCTGTTGTAAAATGGTGTGTGTGTGCAGACTGGGGCCTAAACAGTCTTGGAGCTGCATCAGTTGGCTTTGACTGGAAAGCTGAGACTCTTGTGGATTCAATGAGCCACATTTGATTCCTGTGTGATGATGTTGGCCCCCATAGCAGCCATTTCACTGCAGGCAGAGACTTTTGTCACACTGGACGTCGCTGGAGAAAATGACCTCTAGTGACCTCTAAGAGAATCACAGCCTCATCAAACTTTAGACACACACAAACTAGAGGATAAAAAACAAAAATTGCAATAAATTATAATATCAAATCGCAATACATATCGGCACCCAGGTGTCTACCTTCCTACCTCCGCCGCTGTTTTTCAAGGCCTAAGACACATTATTCTTCACTGGCATTCTTGGCCCACTAGCCTTTCAATTTTAATTTGCTCACACATCTACAACTTTCTACTTGTGTCTTGTTGTTTACTATTGATTTATTTTTCACTGTTAACTTTGTATTTCATGTCCTCTTGTGCAGCAGCATGCTGGAGAGCTTGGGCTGGGATTTAAACGTGCTCCAAAAATAAACTTTACTTACTGACATGCTAAGGAAGACATCTGAAGCCATCCCAGCAAACAGGCCTGCAATGGCCCTTTACAGGCCCACTTAGGGCAGCCTGCGCAGGCCCCCTGAGAATTTGCTCATTGGCAAAACGTTGGCCCCGCAGTGCTGGTCCCGCATGGGCAGCCCTCATTAACCCCTAAGGAAGCCTGCACTGGCCCTGTATGGGCCCACTTAGGGCTGGCTACAGGGCGCACAGCAGGCAGCCTTTACCTAGCCTTCAGGAAGCCCTCACTGCCCACACTAGGCCCACACTGATTTTGCAGTTAATCTACAACAATAAATCATAAACATTTTTCATTCAGTGTAATGTGTGTGTATTTAATAAATGAATTGATTTGAATCCTTTTGACTATTGAACATTTTTGACAATGCATACATCAATGACCGCATCCATTTTAGATGTATGGAACTCCCAAAGGAAACTACACTAGTAGCTGAAATACATTTATGTGTAGAACTGATTTATTGTGGTAGCCAGTGCAGGCTTCCTTAGGGGTTAATGAGGGCTGCCCATGCGGGACCAGCACTGCGGGGCCAACGTTTTGCCAATGAGCAAATTAGCCGCACATACCCTCACAGGGCAGCCCGGCAGCCCGGCAGCCGCACAGGGCAGCCCGGCAGCCGGCACAGGGCAGCCCGGCAGCCGGCACAGGGCAGCCCGGCAGCCGGCACAGGGCAGCCCGGCAGCCGGCACAGGGCAGCCCGGCAGCCGGCACAGGGCAGCCCGGCAACCGGCACAGGGCAGCCCGGCAGCCCGGCAGCCGGCACAGGGCAGCCCGGCACACGGCAGCCCGGCAGCCTGGTAGCCCGGCAGCCCGGCAGCCTGGTAGCCCGGCAGCCGGCACAGGGCAGCCCGGCACACGGCAGCCTGGCAGCCTGGTAGCCCGGCAGCCGGCACAGGGCAGCCCGGAGCTGCCCACCTTAAGGTGTGTTCACACCGGACGCGTTAACGCAAATTCGCGCGTCAAGTTTACATTAAAAGTCAATGCAAAGACGCGATGACGCGCGATTTCAGGTCGGGCGGCGCGTTTGGCGCGATACACGCGACGCAATGATGCTTCATCGCGTCACGTTGACGCTTCATTGTGTCGCGTTGGACGCTTTATCGTGTCAAACGTCTCATCGCGCAAGTTGAAAAATTTCAACTTTTGACGCGACATCGCGTGATGCTTTGACGCGATAGCCAATCAGTGTTGATATTCTCCCTACGTCACCTATGTCAAGAACTGCCAAAGGAAATCGAAAAATGGAGGACAATATTATTGTCGGCTGCCGGGCTGCCGTGTGCCGGCTGCCGGGCTGCCCTGTGCCGGCTGCCGGGCTGCCATGTGCCGGTAAATTTTGCGAATATGTGTCCGTTGCTAATGCAGCTATTGGATGTAATTTACTATTAACCATGCTAGCGGTAACGTTAACCCGGCATATCTGTCTCGCTACGTGTGTGCGTCTTGTCAGTGGATGTGTGTCGCCACAGATGGAAAAGTCTGCGGGACACCTACATCAGGGAGAGGAAGGAGGGAGAGAGGAGGGCGGGTTCGCATCAACGCGTCCATCGCGCGATAGACGCGATTGAGGAAATAAATGATTCCATGGTCATGCGACACGTTTCGGGCGTTACGCGCGATTTCATCGGGTTCATCGCGTCCGGTGTGAACACGGCTTTAATATTTAGCCCACCTTTTTATGTTTAACTTACCTGTTACCGGTGTTCTTAAGTCAGTTGATATTTGTATGGAAAATTAAAAACGGAGCGATGCTCACGCGTTAGCCCGCTTATGGAATTTTCAATGTTAAGTTAGCATTAAGCTAATCGGCAGTTAGTTGTAACATAGTTGATAATCCCTGATCATTTCAGCATGTTTTTGTGTATTTGTGTTTTATATAATGATTAACTACTCAGTGTTTGTTGCTGTCAAAGAAAGTGAAATACAGTATAAATTGTAACAGTTTATTTATTTATTTGTTCTTTTTATCTGTATTGCAGTTTCACAGTGCTTCTCATATAGTGGGGCGGCATAGCTAAACTATCGTTCATTTTGGGATAAAAGCACCAAATTTGGTACACTCGTTGCTGAATATATGTTGAATGAATCTGGATATCGGGCCACTGCAAATTTTTATTCTGATGACTGTGGCAGCCATTTTTAAAACTGCCCGCCAGTGGTTACTGGCATGGAATGCTTTGCCTTCCCTACAGCTGCTGTTTCATGTTTTCAGCACCACAAATATAATTTAGAGACATTTTAAAGTGGGAAAAAGCTTTATTACAATGTAACAGAACAGAACAGAACACAGCTACATACAACATACAACATGGCTACAGCTTTGCTACATACTTGCTACATTCCAAGCTAGCTACATGTTCCAAGCTAACTACCTAGCTTAACTACCTAGTTTTGCTAGCTTGTAAATTTACCTCTCCGCTGTTCCCCACAATAATTATTTTTCTCTTTAGCCTTTATCTATGATATTCAAAATGTATACATCCAAAAACTAACATATTTTATTCATAATTATTAAAGTTGAAATAAAATGTTTAGGCCTACCTTGATGGACTGTCCACTGCAGGAAGCATATGCTAGCCAGCTTGTTGGCTAGCTGGCTTGCAGTGGTGGTTGTGGTGGTGGGGCAGAAAGTGTTTGAGAAACTGAGTGTGTATAACTGTATTTTTTCTTAATTTAATGTGTATTTACATTTTTAAAATATTTTAATGAATCATTTTAATATTTTTAATCATTTTAACAAATCAAATGCCTGCTTCCACTAGGGGGCGATTTTGTGATGGCCCAATATCCAGATTTGTTTGAAATATATCCACCAACACATCTACCAAATTTTATACTTTTATCACAAAATGAACGATTGTTCCAGAGTGAAGTTTTTTGAAGATTATAAATGGCATGTGATAGTTCCTCAGTGTCCAAAATAACTAAACAAATGTGTGTAAAATGTGAGTCTCAGGACCTATGGCCCAAGGACTAACAGCAGCACTCACAGTAATGGTTTTTACCTGAGGTGAATCATTGTTATGTGACTTATATTACAATGATTATCACTGTCACAGTAATGGTTAACAACTGAGGTGAACATTTTCATGGAACTTAGATGACAGTGATTTCCAGGCTGTGCCAAAAGGGTGGCGATTAGTGCTGTGATGCAGAACTGAACTGCTCATCACAAACTTTTTCCAGCTCTACCAGCACGGGGAACAAAGAGAGCAGCATCCCAGCCACTGCTACAGGCTGAATTTGTGTCTTTCCACGGGAAATAATGGCTTTTTTGCACAGAAGTCTGAACCGCCATCTGAAGATCCTCTCCACAGCCTGTTCTGCATTTTCTTCAAGAGCACGTAAGAAACTTTTTAACAGCTATGGAAAGAAGTGGTTTTAAAAGATGACACATTGAAAATGTGAACCATGTGCCACGGAGGGCCAAGAGTCTGCAGGTTTTCATTCCAACCAAAAACTGATTTCACTGATTAGTCCCTTCTCTCTGCTTGAAGGTGAGGTAATCAGTGAAATCACCTGGTTTGAGACACATGCATTAAATTAATCTCTTTGCAGATTGGAAACTTCTGCAGCTGAAACTTGTTGGGAGCAAAGGCAGTGACAGAGGACTGAGAAGATGTCTTTATTTGTTCAGAAAAGTTTTAGATGTAGGATGACAATATTTTTGTGTATTAGGCCTATTTAAATTGGCCACTACAGAGAAAGTTTTTCATTTAATGAAACTCTCACAGCACTTTAACAAAGTTTAAAAAACAATTATTGTGTTTTAAATATTCCTTTTCAGTTAACATTTTAAATAGCATGGGCATAGTGTAATGCCATCAGGACTGTGTGCATCATCATTCTGGGAAAATGGGGAATATTACAGGGCTGTGCAATAACTGGAACATGTACAGTGCATTCAGAGAGTATTCAGACTCTCTTCACTTTTTCACTTTTGTTATGTTGCAGCCTGATGCTGCAATCGTTAAATTCATTTTTTCTCTCATTAATCTACACTCAGAACCCTATCATGACGAAGTGAAAACAGAACTCAAGAATTTTTTGTAAATTTCTTAAAAAGAAAATACTGAAATATCACATTGACATAAGTATTCAGAGCCTTTACTCAGTATTTAGTTGAACCACCTTTGGCAGCAATTACAGCCTCGAGTCTTTTTGGGCATAATGCAATAAGCTCTGCACACCTGGATTGGGGGATTTCCTGCCATTCTTCTTTGCAAATCCTCTCGAGCTCAGTCAGGTTGGATGGGGACCATCGGTGGACAGCCATGTTCAGGTCTCTCCAGAGATGTTGGACAGGGTTCAAGTCAGGACTCTGGCTGGGCCGCTCTAGGACATTTTCAGAGTCCCTAAGCCATGCCTGTGTTGTCTTGGCTGTGTGCTCAGGGTCACTGTCATGTTGGAAGGTGAACCTTTGGCCTAGTCTGAGGTCAAAAATTTGCAAAAATTTCTACAATTCTGTTTTTACTTCCTCATTATAGAGTACTTAGTGTAGATTCATGAGAGAAAAAATTAATTTAAAAGATTGTAGCATCAGGCTGCAACATAAGAAAAGTGAAAAAAGTGAAGGGGGTCTGAATACTTTCTAAATGCACTGTATATTAAACATAATCTTGGCCACACTGAGTGAATAACCCATGCTTCAGAGTGGTCTCTCTTCCGTAAGAAACTTTACTTTTTGAGATCCATTAGAATACATTTTTTGTGTTACAACCTCAGGTTTTGCCATGGAGAGGAAGTGCCTTGGTGAGCGAGAGGGGCTGAGCTTCTGGCTGGCGCAGCCTGATGACTATGACAGTGTGATGTCCATTTCTAAAGGCATGAGTGATGATTATCTGCCACACTTCTACCATTACTGGATGAAGGAACCTGGGAGAACAGTTTTACTGGCACGAAGAGAGGGCAAACTGGTGATTGAACACACAAAAACCACTATCATGTCAAGTGATTTAGGTAGGAAAGACAGCTATAGTAGCTCACAGTGAGGTGACACTGATGTATGTGACTGGTAGATAGAGGCAGACATCTGGTGTTTTTTTTGTCTGCATTGTTCTCTCCGTTAAACACCATATGGGGTGTCCACATTTTTTGAGGTTGACGCTGCTTTTGTCTTGCAGACGAAGATTTTTAAGCTTTGGTGCTTCAGTGACCTTCACCAGCCCTCCCTGGATAGTAATCTAATTTAGTTTAATTTAATGAAGTTTACTACAGTGAGACAGACAGGGCAGTGTTACACCTTGGTGGGTTAGGGGAAGAAAACGACAGACAGAAACGGGAAAAGAGCATGTCTCCCGATGAAACATGCAAAGCCAAGGAGTAGTGCCATGAATGTTGCCTGTAACACCTGAATTTCCCCTATGGGGATAAATAAAGTGTTATCTTATCTTATCTTGAACCACCATGACAGTGAGCTATCCCCAGACCTCGAAGTCACTGCCCAGGACCAGCAGAGCCAGGTGGCCCAATCGCCCCCCCGGGCCATGGAGGCACCCAGAGTGCCACGCCCAGAGAACCACAGCGGCAACAGGGCATCGCACACCCCCAAAGGCCCGGACAGATGCCGGCCAGAGCCACCAAAGTACCAATGCCAGCCGCCGGCAGATGAGGAAGCAAAAGCACACCCGCTGCCCACCGACCCCCCCAGACCCCAAACCCATCCACCCACCCCCGCCGCCTGCCTGCCCCCCACCACTGAGAGAGCCAGAGTCCCCCCAACATCCTGGGGGGCCCTACATGGAGGTCAGGCAGCCCTCGAGAAGGGCATCAGGCCAGCACCAGACGTGGCCACCAAGCACTGCTCCGCAGTGGAGCCAGGCCCCAAGTCGGAGTGGGCAGGGCGGGGCAGGTGGGGCGCCACTGTGCCCTGGGCAGGGAGGGCCCGGCCCCACGAGCCATACCATATTTAATCCAGTGACTAATACCAACCCTATTACTATGTGTCTCCGGTCACTGACGGAGCTGCATTCTCCCTATACCGTGCAAGTAGGTAACCCTAAGTGTCGTGTGGCGCATTAAAATTGGGGAAAAGGTGAGGGAGGTGAGAGCATGGTGGGGGCAATAGTGTACTCCTGCGCTGTGGCCCGCCCAACCCTAAAGACCCTCGTGCCTCCCCCAGTCTGCCTCCCCAGGTGTAGAAGTGTGTAATGCATTAAAACAGAGGGCAGGTGTAGAGGATGAGAGGGAGCTGGGGGGGGCCACACCACATTATGGCACCGTAGCACTCTCCACCATGGAGGCTCCCTCCCCTGCCCCAACCCACCTCTGGGAGTGGGTTAGTGTGCACACACAGCCCAGCATCAACCCATGGATGCAAAAACTCCCAGTATCACCAAATCATTAGAAACATCTATCTAAACAAAACACCAGTGTATGTTTTGTTCTTGATTTTTTCACTTTGATATGATTCTTTCAAGATGGAAAAGGTAATTCACTATATTGTGTGTGCATTCTAAAGCACATGATGGTATTTAAATTATTATCAGAGCAAAATATCATGTGTCACTCAGAACTCAGATGTTATTTTGTCCATCTTAAGTGAAAAGTCTCTCTCTCTCTCTCTGGTACTAGGTGGCGGTACAGTCATGGCTAATAGCTGATGAGGGTGGCACAGCAGTGTTCGAGGGGCTGAGGGTGTCTCCTACTGAGAGGGGTCGTGGTATATCATGGGCCGTACACAGGTACAAGATAAATAAGATGAAATTTAATCCCTCCTTGAGTGGAAATGGGGTCATTGGTGCGGCGATTAGTAATAGGATACAGTAAACATCCGTGACATCCGTGGCAGAGCAGCGGGCGCTGAGCAGGCTCCTGTCGATCATGGACAATCCACTGCATCCACTGCACAGCACCATCACCAGGCAGAGGAGCAGCTTCAGTGACAGGCTGCTGTCACTGTCCTGCTCCACCAACAGGCTGAGGAAATCATTCCTCCCCCACGCCATGCGGCTTTTTAACTCCACCGAGAGGAAATAACTCTCATTATACACATACTGCACTACTGGTAGATAACACGTAAAGACTGGAGGGGAAGGGGTGATTCCATAAGGCTGGATCAAGTCTGACAGTTCCTGAATTCCCAGTACCGGGCGTCAGGTTCTGTCGACGGTCTTGGTCTCATGGTTTCACACTAACTCTGAACCTCGGTCGGAGCGTGTGTTCCTCAGGTTATTTTCCACTGCTGTTTAAATTGATAATACCTCTGTTTAAATTGTTCATATTTCTATTTTTTTTTTATAATCCTTGTTTATAGTGTTTATATTGCTTACTGCTATTTATCATGTGTATACTGTATATTTCTTCTAAATTTGCACATTGACCTACCTCTATGCACATTTTATACACCCATGCACACGTTTTTTTCTGTTTTTTTTTGTTGCACATTGCTTTTTGCACACTGGGTTGTACTTAGATCTTATTCTGTTGTACTCAGATCTTATTCTGTATTCTGTATTTTTTTTCTTTTTTTTTCTTTTTTTCTTTATTTAATCTGTAATCTGTGGATACAGCTGAAAAACTGTGAATTTCCTGCGGGATGAATAAAGTATCTATCTATCGATCTATCTAAAGAACTATCTGAGATAACAAAGAATAGAGGAGATTGCATATAAATGTATGCAACTGAAAAATTCCCCCCAATTGAATAGAAAAGAGAAAAATGACAAAATGACACCCCCTGACCTGAAATATTGTAGATGACATCCAGCCTTTAATAGTGGAAAGACACACTTCAAGTGACGTACATGAGAGAGACCTTTGTGTTTAATAGGTACCTCATGTAGATCTGGCTATCATCTGCATAATTGTGAAAGCTGATGTTCAAGCAACAGATGATATCACAAAGGGGAAGCGTCTAAATGGAGAACCACAGGTGATTCAAGATTTTATTCGTCACATACATGATATACGGGTACAGCAGCAGTGAAATGCAATTGCAACAACTCCAGCACTGTGCAAGTAAAAAAAATAGATAAAAATAAAATAGATAAAAAATAAAATAAAAATAAAATAGAAAGTATATATAACACTCCTATATACAATATACAACCTATGTACAATATACAACAATATACAATAAGTCCAAGTAAGAAAGGGAATAGAAGAAGAGTGAATGAATGAATGGGAACGTGAAAGGCACTGACCCACATCCACAACTAGGCTGCAAAACCCTGAAGAACAACCAGAGTTAGCGTGAAACCATGAGACCAAGTGACAGAACCTGATGCCTGGTACTGGGATTCAGGAACTGCCCAAGGACTGAGCCCTGAGGATCACCAAACTGAACTTTCTGGTACTCCAAGATTGAATTATTGCAATAAACACAGACCATGAAAGCCAATTAAATTCTCAAGGCACTGGAGTGATCACCAGTGCCGTTGACTTTGTAGTTGTCACATTGGATCTATGTCCGTATGTTCTGCACACTCAGGTGAGGAGAGGGGCAGAGATGTCAACTGATCACCACCTGGTGGTGAGTTGGATCAGATGGCTGGCTGCCAGATTGACCTGGTAAACCTGAGCTTGTAGTGAGGGTGAACTGGGATTGTATGGTTGAGAACTCTGTCTGGAAGGTCTTAAGCTCACTCCTCCAGAGGAGCTTCTCCAGAGGAGCTTCTCTCCTGAAGGAGGTTGGGGACATAGAGTCGAAATGGACCCTGTTCAAAGCCTCAATTGTTGAAGCGGCAGCTTTGAGCTGTGGTCAGACAGTTATCAGTGCCTGTTGTGGCAGCAACCCAAGAACCCGGAAGTGGACACCATTGGTGAGGGAAGCCAAAGGGGCTGCAGAAGGGCTGCAGAAACAGTGATTTGGGGAATTTGGGGAGGCCATGGAGAAGGACTTGCGGTTGTCCTCAAAGATGTTCTGGCAAACAATCAGGCAACTCAGAAGGGAAAGGCACCTGTCTCCATGCCAGAGGTTACTGAGGGGGTTGGGAAACTCCGTAGTGGCAAGCTGCCAGGAATGGATGAGATCTGTTCTGAAGTGCTCAAGGCTCTGGATGTTGTTGGACTGTCATAGCTGACACATCTCTTCAGCATTGCGTGGAGGTCAGGGACAGTGCCCATTGAGTGGCAGATGGGGGTGGTGGTCCCCCTTTTTAAAAAGGGGGACCAGAGAGTGTTCTCCACTTATTGAGTTATCACATTGCTCAAGCTCCTGGGGAAAGCAATAGACAGTTATGACGAAAGCCACAGCTAATTTGGTTATTTTTCAGTTAGTACTGACATATAGATAATGGTCATCGAGACTTTTGTATAATTTGAAGGCTATTCACAATAGAATATTATTAATTTTGCCTACTAAGAAAATAAAGAAATGAAATGAAAATAAAAACTGACTAAAATGAAGAATGTCTGTCTTAAGATTTGCTCACAGCTACATCCAGCAGCTTCATCCAACCATCAAGATGGCAAGAGCAACCACCAGATTGAAGAATATGAAAAATTTCATTCTGGCACGAAGGGTTAGTGTGTGTGTGTGTGTGTGTGTGTGTGCGTGTGTGTGTGTGTGTGAGCACGTATGTGCATGTGTCCTGTCAATCACACCACGGTTACCTCTTCAGTCTCCATGCATGCACACTGATTTGATAAAGAGAAGCAGGTAGAAGAAGGTTGTTGACTGTTTCTATTTTGGACACATTTAACTTTGTCCTGAGTTATTAATGTTATCAACTTTGACACACTCGCTCTCTCTTTTTTTCTCTCTCTCCTGCATCTTCCAGGCTATTCTCTGTTTAGTTGGTCAAGAAGAAAGCTTGGATGACCTTATCTCTCACTTGAAGCAGAAATTACAGTTCTTGGGAGTTACTTCAGGTCTGATTCCTCTGAATGAAACCCAGCTTAAGAAAGTTCTCCTTGACCCCAAACTTCCCTCCAGGGTCCAACTCCCTGGCGGTTCCATCATCCAGACCTCGCAGCCACTACAGCTAATGGAAGGAAACCTGGAGATCCTGAAGAGGTGGAACCTCACCTGGTTGGCTGACAATGAAGAAGACCCTGTCTTTCTCAGCTTCTACGCACCTTCTTATCCAGTCCCATACAATGGAAGATCAACACTTTTAAACATTAATATATTTGGTACAGACTATATGATGGCCCAGGGTGCACTGGTTGGCCTCTTAGAGGCTGCCAGGTCAAAGGAGGAGCTGAAGGGAACTATACTCTTTCAAGTGCACATGCCCTGGTCATTGGTGGAAACATTGCAGGCTTTCTGTGACGGGCACCAAGGGTTTACGAGATGTGGAGAAGTCCTGGAACAAGTGCTTTTAGAGATGAAATATGCATAGGTATAGATAAAGATAAAAAGAGAACATGGAGACACAACACTGTCTAAAAATCATATGAGAGAAGGAAACATTTTGAATTGTCTATTTTGAAAAAATGTTGATTTGTAAACCCACACTAAGGTGTGTCTGGAATTTTCTGCTGATATCAGCTAGTTTACTTCACTTTCAAAGGTCAGATACATTACCATGTGTTGACGATTGTAATGTTTTGTTTCAGTTCAACCAGTAATGTTAATGCTTGCATGAAGATGCAGTACAAGCCATTTCAATTCATTACACTATCCTGGAGGCCATGTAGAATGAAAAATGGATTGTTCATAATCTGAAAGAGTGCAAAATGGCATATGGAAATAGTTTAAGATTATATTAAAAACTAAGTTGTGCAAAAGTCCTGTGAAATCAGGAGTCAGTATAAAATACAATCAGCAACCAACAATACAACCAACTTAATGGATAAATAAAACAGCTAAGTGTAATAAGGAGAGGTAGTCAGTATAGTATAGAGCAGAGGTGTAATTTGACTAGAAAATAGAGCATTGCAGTTATCAAGCCTACACTCTTAGAAATAAAAGTGCTAACTAGAACCATATAAGGTTCTTCAGCTTGTCCTCACAGGAGAACCCTTTTTGCTGCCTGGTAGAACCTTTTATAAAGGATACATCTGGAACTCTTTTGGAGGGTTCTACCTAGAACCCTCCAAGGTTCCACCCAGAACCCCTCATGAGAGGTTGTACAAAGAACTTTTACTGGAGGTTCCATCCAGAACCTTTCCACCTTCTAAGGGTTTCATCAAGAACCCATCCAGGGAGTTCCATCGAGAACCCTTTCATATTTCAAGGGTTTCACCAATAACCCCCTTCTGAGGGTTCTGTGAAGAACCAGATTGTATTCTACAGATCAGGCAAAACAATTATTGCATTACCTATACTATATTGTGGTTGTTCACAATGTTGACATTGAGGACACATTCAAACAATTTTAATGAGAATTTTGTTTTATTTAAAAATCTTGGAACAATGATGGATAAGGAGGGAAGAGTCTCTGAGGACAGCCCAACAGAAGAGGAGAGACTTCGTAGGTCCCATGGGAAAACAAGTCAAACGAGAGCATTGGTCCTGTGGAATCAGCAACATGACGATAGGACTCAGGCCAGACACATCATGCTGTCCTCAGCAGGTGGATTCATGTAATCTCCAGCAATGGTGACATGGCAGAGAGAGAGAAGACAAAATAGTCAGTTGGTAGCATCAATCTAAGGTACACTTAATGCACCAGATGAAGCAGTTAACTATCTACAAACAATAAAATAATGCAAGGTCCAATGAGACCTCAGTACTAATGGTGACAGTGGAATAGAATCAGATGAGTGAGGGAACCCCACAAAGTTTCCAAATGAAGTTCTTTAAATAATGTTGAAATACATTTCAGTGTTTTGTAACAGGTACTCAAAATGTTACATATTGTAACTTCAATAATGAAAAACTAAAAAAATTGAATGTTCCAAAATATGTATTAAATAAAGAATAATTTTCATCAAAACAAAATACTGGGCAGCAGCTGAAGTTTGACCATTCACATTTATCACAAAACCAAAACTATCTACTCCACTAAAATCAATACATCTACTCATTACTACACACAGAGTTGTGTAGTAATGAGTAGTGTGGACAGAATAATGACATTAATGCACTCATAGCATATGATATATCCATGCTGCTGTCCTCAGCAGCATGGAACAGATTTAGCTCATTTAAAGTGAGCGCTGAATGCAATGAAGTTGCGGAGATGTACAATCCTGATATATGGCCAGAGGGCTCTGTAGTGAGGCGATATTATGAGCCACGTAAGGCGATTGTTACAGGGACCAGCACTGGGGACATGATGCCAACTAGGGTAGCAGCTGTTCGGGCTGTTCGGACTGACTTATCTATGGGAATAGTGAGAGAAAGGATAGCAGGGGGCGTGGCTATCCTCTGGCGTAAAAAGCTGAATTCATTCATTAATGTTACCAGGACAGAAGTAGACTGGTGCATTGCTGTACAGGTTGATATTAACAACAAAGTTTTTATTATTTTGACTGTGTACATGCCATATGAATGCCAACAAAATGAGAATGAATATTTGGATAAATTAGCTTTTATAAACTCTGTTATTGTTACTGTTATTGACAAGCATTCTACATGTGTTTATGTGGTTGGAGACATGAATGCTGACCTCAGAGATAGGTATGCTAGGTTTTCTAAATGTATGCTACAATTTTGTGATGATAACAATCTTATACTATCCAGTCAATTGCTTTTACCTTCTGAAAGATACGCCTATATAAGTGAGGCCTGGCATTCTACATCATGGCTAGACCACTGCATTAGCACTGCTGATGCTCATGCCACCCTGCAATCGATGGAGATAATGTATGATATGTCACTGTCTGATCATATACCTTTTATTATGACTCTTGATGTGGATCGTCTCCCTGAGATGGCTCATGAGGGCTCTGGTGCCTATAAGGCTAAATTGGAGTGGTATAAACTCAGAAATGAGGACATTCTTACATATTATTGGAGAACTGATGTCTTTTTGGCTGATGTACACTTACCCAGATGTGCTATCATGTGTTCAGATATAAACTGTAATGAAATCTCTCACCGTGAAGACCTATGTGCTATGTAGATAGATAGATAGATAGATAGATAGATAGATAGATAGATAGATAGATAGATATACTTTATTGATCCTAGACTGGGAAATTCACAATGATTGTATGATTGTATTGTGGCAGCTGTATTGGAGGCCAGTAGACCATACTACACATACTCTCACAGGGCAAGCAAGATTAAACCAGGCTGGAATAACTATGTTGCTGCACAACATGCAGAGGCTAAGGAGGCGTATAATGCCTGGGTTCTGGCAGGTCGGCCTAGGCAAGGGCCTGTCTTGGATCATAAAAAATTAACCAATGCTAAGTATAAATATGCTGTCTGTTATGTAAGTTGAAACGAGCAGGTTATTAGAGCTGACTCTATGGCGAAAAAACTCTTCAGTAATAATGTCCAAGGTTTCTGGAAAGAGGTGAAATCTCTTCATAGGTGCACTGGATTATTGCCTTGCACTTTAGAGGGTGTTTCTCGAGCTGATAATATAGCCAACCTGTGGAAGCAACATTATTTTGAGTTATTTAATTGCGTTAAATGTGATCCCTACATAGTTGGTACTATTGACAATAGTGATGCAGTTGGGATTACAACTAATGAGGTCTACCAGGCAATAATACAACTTGCTAATGACAAAGCATGTGGCTCAGACCAAATCACTGCAGAACACCTAAAGTTTGCTAGCCCAAGGGTTGCTGCTCTCCTGGCTATTTGCTTCACTGGTCTCATGATCCATGGGCTGCTGCCAGATTCTATGTTGTCTGTCACTCTTATCCCTGTCACCAAGGATAAAGTAGGCAAGATTGGGAGCATGGACACCTATAGGCCTACTGCACTAGCTTCCTCAGTATTAATCAGCTTTATAGATGCCTCGAAGGCTTTTGATAGAATCAATCATAAAAAGCTGTTTCTTAAACTGAGTCAAAGGGGTGTGCCTAATAGCATCATAAGAATGGTTAGGTATGCTAACCAGTGCATGCAGGTTATATGGGGTAACAGTGTTTCTGCCTGCTTTGGCGTTAGTAATGGCGTCCGCCATTGCACATGTATGTGCATATACTAGATTGCATTATTTATTTTCCACATATATTAAGAACTTTAAGTGTGAATATGTGGCAGATGTATTTGTTTTGCACATATATGATGCAATTATGTATACATACATGCATTGTATATTTGGATCATACTTGCCAACTTTCCTGATTCACGTGGAAGACTCCCAATTTTTAACCCTATCTCCTGCAATGCTCCCTGCTAATCTCCTGATTTTACAGTGAAGGAAACAAGTCAGATTGTGGGGGGTATTTGTCGCAGTATCTGGCCACCCTGGCCTGCCTGCGGCCGGTGACGTCACTCAGTCACTCGCTAAGTAGCATTGATACTGCCGGCGGGGTTTCTGTCTTCAGCTCAGTTCAGTGTTCAGACAGACGAGATGGATAGAGAAAGAGAGACAATTTTCACTCCACATGCATAAATTCAGGATAAAGTAGTAGGAACACTAGTTTTGCTTTGAAAAATGTAAATTCAAAAGCAAAGTAGCTTAAACTTTTGCTTAAACGGTGACGCTTAACGAGGCAGGAGTGCCAGCTCTCTCCCCCATAGACTCCCATTATATCTGGAACCCAGAATCTGGGGAGAGAGGGAGAAACACACACTTTTTCAACTCGCCGAATCTCAGGGATTTTTGGGAGTTTGAAAATAATTTGACATAATTTGAAAGCTCAAAGCCTTACCTTTCTCATGATATCTTATATTTTCCGCTTGGACTTACTGTCATTGAGGTAAAAGCATTTGTTTGACCACTACTTTGAGGTGACTCCACCTGAGCAAGAGCAACAACATTACATAACCTACAAACAGCACAGGGATGCTGGGTTACAATATGCAGCCCCGCAGCATAACCAAACAATGTCAAAGCCAGAAAAACGCGAACGCACTTAACTAGGTCCCTATAATTTCCGCAAACACGGAATCGCGGAATTTGAAAAACAACTGCACTGGCACAGCACGAGTCCAACAGGCAAAGAAACTTTCCAGGCTACAGCAGCGCACTGACATAGATTGTCTAATTGTAAGCGCAATCTTTTCTTATAAAAGACGCTCTTGGTTCTCAGTTACACGCCTCCGTGTCAGACGCGCTACAGCGCTGTTGTTTTTAAATGGCCATAAAATCCAGACACTTTTCCTCTGGTTCGAGATATTTATTTTCAAAAAACTTAGACTTCTTACCGCGGCATGAGTGACAGACAGATCAAAACTTAAGACTTCTTACCGCAGCTGGAGTGACAGACAGATCAAATCTTCTGATTACCTTCTTTTCCATTCCACAACAAACAAAAAACAACGCTTAGCAGCGGTCTAAAACCGTATGGCTGTGTGCCTGAAACCGAGAGCCTCCCCGGCCCCAATAGCCAACCCTAATATATCACAGGTGCTGCAGTCACCTGTCTATAAAGAGAAGGCGGAGGTGAGAACAGGCATCAATAATACAAAGACACGCCAGTCACCAAAATTACCCATAATTTCACAACATCATAATTACCATCAATTCAACTAATAATTCAAACCAGAATATTTCCTGTCCGTATCTCATAATTAATCAGGCAAATAATAACAGTAAAACCAAAAAATAAATAAATAAATAAATAAATAAATAAAACATTCATCCAAACATAAATCAAGCATTTGGCTCCAACACTAACAAAGTGAAGAGTTGCCACTCTGCTCTATTTTCACTGGCTAACAGCAGCACATTGGCTTAGCTTGTCTATTCAGAGAAGCGGTATCACTTCAGCTTATTTTTCAATCTATGTTATCACAGGCATACTCCTGCTCATTCATTGGTAGTTGAATTGTTGGGTCTGCTTGATAAGTAATTTACATTTTTAAAACAAATAATTTTACATATTGTTAAATTATTGGAGTCAAGCTTACTGGTAAACATCTACTCCTTCAAGATAATTTATTATGCTATACAACTCATAAACATACACTAACACTACATTACTAACACTACTTATTACTTGTTTATTTCAAGTACAATGGTGTCATAAAAAAAATACAAAAATGTATATATTTGGAACCGTTATCGGAACCGGTAGGAACCGGAATCGTTAAGAGGGAATCGTTTAGGAATCGGAATCGTTAAAATCCAAACGGGTCCCAACCCTAGTTACCACATGTCCATGCGGTCACCACGGTGGCAAGCACATTCAAAGAAAAAAAAAATCTCCCTATTTTTCACAACCCAATGTTGGCAAGTATGATTTGGATCCTTAATATGATTGAACAGTATATGACTAAATCATATATTAACATTTATGCAATAGAAATATATTTGCCATATATGTGGATATCTGGAAAAATATATGGAACATATTTGAAGGTGGCCATTTTTGCTATATTTTAACATATATTTGTCATATATGCCTATATAATTATCATATATGTATGAGACATACATGGACATATATACTTAATATGTAGTTTACATATATGGCCGTATATCAGATTTGTGTATGGGTTGTAGAGAAGGGCAGACCATCCCTGTGTTCCAATACCCACACTACCATACTGTTTAGTATGCAAGAAAAATAATTAGTATGTCCCAATACATAGTGTGTTATGCAGTATGCCAAGAGTACCAGAATGTTCTACTACACCAAGTCAGATTTAGCAGTATGCATGTCAGCATGCTGCTCTTTGCACAGCGCAAGTTACGTCGCACTGACTGAGCTGCATGTACAAGCCACACCCACATATAAACACGGAAGACAACATGACATAATAGCAACAGAGCTCTCCGGCACCTCCGACGGTGTGCATGTGCACGTCTCTGGCGAGCTCAGCAAGAGGCAATTTGCTGCATCTCTGAAGTATGAAACAGCACCAGCATTTTGACAACAACATTCAAAGGTGGCGCTATGGACGGCGGCGGAAGTGAGCAAGAGGGGCCGACTTCAGGGACGATGTATTTAGTGTGTCCCAATAGTATGCATACGCATGCATACTGCATACTACACTACATACTTTGTAAAGGCAGCTGCAGTACTAAAAGTAAAAAGTAGAAGTATGCGATTTGGAACACAGCTCAGCTCTTAGCTCCCACATGGTGGTTGACAGGGTGGCCAGTTCAGAATGGAATGGAATGGAATGGAATGAAATGTCTTTATTGTCATTGCAACGAGCACAACGAAATTGAAAGGCGCAGTCCTCCCTAGTGCCATTTAAGAAAAAAATATAAAAAAGAAAACTCACAAGAACATTTTAAAAAGAAAACACACAAGAACACACAAGAATAAATAAAAAAAAAAAGTAAAAATATTGCACATTATATTATATTGCACTTTGTGTTCACAGTCCAACAGTATTTAGTGTTTAGCTATGGCTCTTGCATAAAAACTGTTTGTCAGCCTGTTTGTTCTTGCCTTTAAGGCCCTGAAGCGTCTGCCAGAGGGCAGCAGTTCAAAAAGCTCATTTCCAGGGTGGGTTGGGTCCCTGAATATATGCTGTGCCTTCCTGAGGCAGTGGGTATTGTAGAGTCCCGGCATCATCACCCCTCCATCCCACCAGCCCTTGCACTATCCATACTCAAGGAAAAATACATGAGGGCAGTTAACTGCCCACTCTCCAAAAAGAAAATGATTTTAGTTGTTTTTTCTTTTAAATCTTTCTTTTTATGGCTCATAAGCTCCTCCCTCCAGAGGTTGTAGTTGCATAGCATAACAATATAGCATGGTGGCTCAGTAGATAACAGCATGGCAGTGCTATTTTGAAGATCAATCAATATCAATCAATATATATCTTTATTTGTCCCCAATGGGGCAATTAGTTCCGCAACAAAGGGAGCACACACACACACACAAAAAAAAAATACAAACACGCATGACATAGAAAATAAAAGAATAAATAAATGGTCACTTGAATTTGAGAGATCATCATTACGAATTTGAGAGACTATTTCACCCATCTACCTTTTCCTCCTGGCATTTAAAAGAGAAACAGCGGAGGGTACAAAGGAGTGCTTATATCTGTTCGATTGAGGGTTCAAGACAGGATCATCCCACCATATGGAGTTAAATTTGTTTCTTTATATAGCAAACAAATATAATAACACTGCAAATAAAATTAATTATTCTGAAAGCAAAAGTTGTCTTTCAAAAACAAAAAATAATAAAGCATTTTGCATTCAGAGACTTAAAAACAAATACAAGAATCTTAAAATCAATCCTGTACCTGACCGGAAGCCAGTGAAGGGAAGAGAGCACCAGAGTTATGTGCTCACATTTCTCAGTCCCAGTTAGGAGATGAGCTGCTGCAGGCAGTTAATCTCTGACTGGTCAATGCCGACGTACAGGGAGTTGAAATAATCTAAGCGAGACGTAATAAAAGCACGGATCACATTTTCAAGGTCTTTTTGGCTTATATAAGATTGGCTAGAAGCCTCAGCTGAAAAAAGCTGAAAAAAGCTAGACTTGACCACTGAGCTGACTTGTTTGTCTAATTTAAAAGCACCATCAATCAACCAAACAGGGTGACCGAACAGGACAGCACACACATTTTGGCTGCATTTCTGCCCTTTGGTTGGGCTGTCTAATGGTTTACTCTTAGTGCCACTGTTTTCTATCCCGGATTAACCGTTATGGCAACGGGGCAGTTGCCCAGGGGCCCAACAGCACAAAACGGCCCTGGCCCAGGGCCAAAAAATAAATAAACCAAATATGAAAATATGAAATAATAATAATAATGATAATAAAATAAAAATAAAAATAAATAAATAAACCACAACAAAAAATGAAAGCTTGTTAGTTTGGTTTTATGTTAATCTGTGTAACCACAAGCTGAAGCCTCTCCCCACTGGTCAGACCGTGTCATGTGACAAAGTCAAAAGTGATGGCAAATCAATGTCAAGTTACGTTGACGCAGATGGTGTCTTGTACAAATAGAGAAGCATGCAGGGCAGCTAAGTGGGAGCACTAAACAAAAATAGTGGTAAAAAACAATATTAGTAACATTTCTGATGTGAGATTTAAAATTCAAATCAGAGTCTAAAAGCATGTCAAGATTTTGGGGCTTGACATTTTGTGCCAGGGATTTTAAATTAGTGCAAAATATCTCTCTCTGGATTTTACTCATTAATCAAAACCACTGTCTTATATTTGGTCAGTTGCAAGAAATTATGGGACATCCACAAGCTGATATGATCAGTGCATTGGCAGTTTTTCAATAAGGCTGAGGTCATCAGGTGATGAAGAAATACAGTCAAAGTCAAAAGTCAAAGTGCTTTTATTGTCATTGCATTATTAAAAGAAATAGCTGCCTCAAAGCCAGTCAAACTGTGCCGTGGCACCGGGAGTCTCTCACCTACTGAGCAAGGTTCTCACAGTGCCGTATGAAGGCAGAAGGCTAGTTAACTCCTTTTAATTTATTTTTTCTTTTTTGGGTTGACTTCGGGGGATATAAAGAGTGGGTAACAGACTAAGACTAAGTTGGGAATATTTTTCTTTCTCACTTCCTTGTTTTGTTTGTTCTGCTGTGGCACTAAACATTTTAAACATGAGTTGTCTGACTGAGCTACACAAGGACGTGTGTACATATGGCTGCATGTGCACACATTTGTGTGATGTTTTACTTGAGCTTTGAGAAACTTTAGGTATGTTAAAATACCGGCCTGTCAGTCACACTGGTTTTGATTTGAATTTACATAAAAATTTAATACACTATTACGTGTGTCTCAAGTTTAATAACAGTAACATTACCCCTTACAAGCAGGTTGGGTAGCTTCGCAGAGTTGGCAGATTTTTGTTGAAAATTTGAAGTCAGTACCGCGACCAAGCCCCTGACACTCTCATGCACACTTGTGTGTGTAGCTCTAAATCAGGGGTCCCCAAACCTTTTCCTGTGAGGGCCACATAACTTTTTCCCTTCGCTGATGGGGGGCCGGGGTCAGTTTGTAACAGAAAAAGTGTGACGATCGCAGGGGTGCCTAAACATAAACATTTATTGTTTTCCAGAAAGCCACACATAACCAAATATTAATAACCCTTTCCGGGATCTTCACAGAAAAAAAAAACTCAGGAAATAAATAATAACACTATTAATGAAATAAATTACACTATTAATGAAATCAATAAAAATCAAATAACCCTCTCTGGGTTCTTCACAGAAAAAATAAAGTCAGGAAATAAATAGCACTATTTGTGAAATAAATAATAACCAAATAACCCTCTCTGGGTTCTTCACAGAAAAAAAAGTCCATGGAACATTAACTTTCTGTTGTGCCGTGCACAATCTTAACAGGTAAAAGTTCAGCTTAGTTGTCAGAGCAGAATCTCTTACTTAAATGCAGGGACGGTTTTTGCTATGGGCAGTGTGGGCAACCGCCCAGGGCGCAATCTACTTGGGGGCGCACGAGAAAAAAAAAAATCGCCAGTTTTCTAGACTACCGTATTGACCCGCACATGCCATCAGTACCATCAGTCGGCATCAGGCTGGCCGGCGGGCCGGCCGCGGCACCGGCCGGTACCGCGCCCACCCGGTCTGGTCTGCCGGATCTGACAGGTGAGCGGCTTAATGCCGGCCAGTGCCGGCTCGCCTGATGCCGACTGATGCTGCCCCGGTTGGAGTAGTAACATGAAAGGGCGCAAGCCAGTAATTTCGCCTAGAGCGGCAACATAGGCAGAACCGGCACTGCTTAAATGACTCATATGAGCAGTCTCTAGGTGAGCCTTCTCTTAAAGACTGGGGGCCCTATCTTGTGCCACCCGCTATCCGCTGCCACTACCCGCTACCCGCAAATTGTGGATTTAAGAACTTCCGCTATCCCTAAACGGTATCTCGCGCCCACGCTACCCACTATCCGTTATGCCCAGGGCCGGCCCGTGGCATAGGCAGTATAGGCAAATGCTAAGGGCGCCATCTGCTGGAGGGGCGCCGCTAGCGGCCAGAGGGACGCTGGCACCGGTTGTTCTACCGCATAGGCGGCGCCATTTTGAGCCAGGCCCACCCAATCAGAACAATATGTTTTCGGGATTAAAATGTTCATCCAGCCAGCCATGCCAGCCTTAGCAGAGCTCATGTGAAACTAGCTTCTCAGTCAATCAGCAGCTTTCTATCATACGTGAGTGCCCGCCCCCAGGCTGCGTCATCAGCATGTGACCCAATCAAATGAGTGAGTTAGTTTGCACGCAAACGGTCCCTCCCCGACTCAGGAAGAAAGAAATATGTACAGGTAAGAGAAAAAAGAGAGACGGAGACGGAGTTTATTATGGCGAAACAGAGCAGTTTACTTGGCTTTTTCACCAAACGACTCCGTGTTGAGCAGGAGGAAACTCCTGCGGCCATTCCACCACTTGATTTAAATGTTACGAGTGCGAGTTCTAGTTTACCGGTGAGCTCAGCCGTCCGGCCCCGTTCCCAAAGCAACGCCAGTCCTCCTCCTCCTCCTTCATCCCTTCAGTCATGTCAGCAAGCCAAGCCACAGTAACAAAAATAACTGGGACCATTTCTGCTGCACTTAATAGCCTATGATAGATTTATTATTCTGAATAAGCTACAACCAAAATAACTTGGACCTTTTTATGCTGTGTGTGCGTTTTATCCGATGTTTATAAGACGGGTGCTTCCCATCCTTAAATGTGATTGGCTGAGCCGCGTTCCATGCCGTTGTAAAATCAGTGTAACCCGCTGGCAGACCGCAGCACAACATATCCCTGCGCCAGTGTAAAATGCGTTGCCTAGCAACCAACTACTCTGCACTCGCTTACTCATTAGGTCACATTTGTTTCAAGACTTTTGTAAACAAAATGTCAGACTTTGTGGTGAATTTTGATTTGCTGGGTGTCCTGAGCCTGGATGAGTGGTTGGAGGAGCTGCTTGGTGTCTGTTAAAAGACGCTGAATTCACCACCAGCAACAACGTTTTCACCGGTGTGGTAAAGAAACTCCGCCGAGAAGGACGTGACAAATCTTCCCACCACCAAGCCATAACCGAGGCAGACTGCCAGAAGATGAAGCACTTTCAGGCACGAAGCTCAGACACACCTTGGGGGCTTGACTGTAAAGTCTGGTTTGACGTGCAGCTTCATATGGGACGCAGGGCGAACGAGGGCAACCGTAAAGCCCGACTCTTTCAGCATACGCCAAGACGAAAATATGTCACGCTGAATGCACAAAAAATCACAAAGATGCTGCCGAAAAAAACATAGAAAGCCTGAGGGGATTCATATATGAGCAGCCGGGTAACCCACTGTGTCCGGTGGCCTCCCTGGAGAAATAGCCTACCTCTCCCTGCTGCCTCCTGATCCACCTGCCTTTTATCTCCACCCAAAGCGGGCACAGTGTGACAGATGTAGCCTACCGATGACCGATGTATGGTAAGTTAACAGTATACTTTTATTATTATTGTTATTGTTACAACCAACGTTAGGCATACGTCTGCGCAAAAACGCACCTGTTGCGAAACGCACGCCACCGTCCCTGCAAAGAGGAGTCCAAACATAATTGAACACTATTTTAACAATTGCACCATTAATGGAAATATCCAATTCAACATTAACGAGCCCAAATAGCCTGATGTGACATGATGATGGCGCTAGATGGAAAAAGTGATCTTAGCGGTGGAGGGGCGCAAGAGAGTAATTTCGCCTAGGGCGCCAACATAGGAAGGGCCGGCCCTGGTTATGCCGACTCGTCATTTGCGCCTGGAGGTGTGTCCGTGGGCGTGTTTCATGCGCTATCCCTAAAGTTGCTATCTTGCGCACACACTTTATAGCGGATAGCGGGTGGTCCTGACCACCCGCTATCCGCTATCCCTAAAGTTTGGGCTGTTAGGAGAGCGCGCCCAGGCGGCTTCAATGCGCGCCCCAACGGAGCCTCGCCACGCACACGGTCGGACTGATACCGGGACGCCGCCGGAATGGACTGAGTATATTACTCATATAGACTGTTTAGAGGAAAGACTGTTTTAATTGGACACTTACGCCAGCACGTTTTATTGTTTTATCATAAGCCAGCAGCTGTGCTATATTTTTATTTTTAATATTTTATTTGCCCAGTCTACCTTGTCAATAAATTAGTTTACACATAGTTCCACCTCTGCCTCTTGTGTGTGTGTGGTGTGACCCGGGGATTTTACTCAATCAGTACAACCTTGTGACACGTCCACTTGGACACATGTGGCTCCACCTCCCGAATTAACTCGCCTATAATATAATATATAATATGTATATAAAGCCAACTTGCTTTGGCCTCAGTAGAAGCCCTGAGAAAATCTACCTCCCTCTCTCCATCGCGGGTTTAGGATTTAGGATTTAGGATAGCGCATCCTGCCCTTAAAGGCAGTGGCACCTGGCACACTGATTGGTTTAACTGGCGTAACGCCCAAAACACGCCTATACATAATATAGCGGGTAGCGGAGGTGTTTTGCGGATAGCGGGAGGTGCACAAGATAGCAACTTTTACGGGGGAACGCCTCTTGCGCAACCCTAAATCTGCAAATAACGGGTTTAGGGAGTCTGGCACAAGATAGGGCCCTGAGAGTGCCCGGGTGCAGCCACCTACCCAGCCCCCCCAGATGGCCCACCTCTGGTTGTGGGAATCATGTTTTCCCTCTGAAATATCACATTAACTATCAGTGGCTCTGGTATTACTACTGGTGTGGTTATGTCACTACAGGTGTGGTTATGTTTGGCTTGGAGCCAAGGACTATGGCCCAAGGACTAACAGCAGCACTCACAGGAACGGTTTATGCCAGAGGTGAATCATTGTCATGCAACTGATATGATAATTACCATTGTCACAATAATGGTTGACAACTGAGGGGAACATTTTCATGGAACTTAGATGACAGTGAATATCGTTTTCCTGAACTGAACTGCTCATCACAAACTTTTTCCAGCTCTACCAGCACGGGGAACAAAGAGAGCAGCATCCCAGCCACTGCTACAGGCTGAATTTGTGTCTTTCCATGGGAAATAATGGCTTTTTTGCACAGATGTCTGAACCGCCATCTGAAGATCCTCTCCACAGCCTGTTCTGCATTTTCTCCAAGAGCACGTAAGAAATTTTATAACCGCTATGGCATGTAGTGGTATTAAAAGATGATGCATTGAAAAGATGATCAGGGTGGTGAACCATGTGCCACGAAAGGCAAAGAGTCTGCAGGTTTTCATTCCAACCAAAAACTGCACCAGGTGATTCCACTGATTAGGGTTAGGGTTGCTTGAAGGTGAGATAATCACCGTCAGTATCATTTTACATGTGCAATAATTTTTTTTTTAATGATTTTACTTTTAGGGCAGAGGGTGTATCAGTGTATTTTGTATTTGTTACTTATTTGTCAAGTGAAACAACTTTTGAGACTGAGACAAATATCCCTAACAGGGACAACAATCCCTGATTCGCTCCAGAGTCAAATAGGGTTCAGGCAGCAGAATACAGAGCGCACTCCTGCGCTTAATGGATGTTTTAAAACAGGGTGTTCAACATGACTCAAAATCTTATTACAAGAATGATGTATATTAAACATAATCTTGGCCACAGTGAGTGAATAACCCATGCTTCAGAGTGGTCTCTCTTATGTTAGAAACTCCCATGAGCCTCACATACACATTCTGCACAAATTACCAGTTGTACCGTCCAAATGGAGGGGGGAAACCGAGATGCACACGCAGTGGCGGTTCTGCCCATGTTGCCGCCGTGGGCGAAATTACTGCTTTGCGCCCTTCTGTGTTACTACTCCTACCCGGAACCCAAGGTATTTTTTTGTTTGGCTTAAAAAAGCCACCGACCGCCATCAGGCGAGCCGGCCACGGCACCGGCCTAATGCCGACCGGTGCCGCGGCCACCCAGTCAGGTCTGCCGGATCTGACAGGTGAGCGGCGCACACAGACTGCCATATATACCTTTCATTATAAATCAACTTTTGTTCATGTGCGGCTGCAGCAGCACAACGGACAATGACACAGACAACATGGTTTATTATTGACTGCGCAATGCGGCCTTTCGCCGTTAATCGTGTCATCAGGCGAGCCTACCTACTGGTTTACATATGCAAGTACAATACGGGTGTATTTGCTTAGACCCCCAATATTAGACAAGGGCGTTTTTTCTGTGCATTTTCAATGGAAAAAATATCGTCTTATATTCAGATGAATACGGTAATAGAAAACTGCTTTGCAACGCTGATGATTTTTTTTTTTTTTTTTTTTTTGTGCTCATACCGCCCCCCACGTGACATGAAAAAATGCCGCCCCGGGCGGCTGCCCGCTTCGCCCATGCCTAAAACCGTTACTGTGCACACTTGATGCACATGTAATCCACCCCTGGATGCAGCCCACCACAACCATGATGTTACTTTTTCAGATCCATTAGAATACATTTTTTGTGTTGCAACCTCAGGTTTTGCCATGGAGAGGAAGTGCCTTGGTGAGCGAGAGGGGCTGAGCTTCTGGCTGGCACAGCCTGATGACTATGACAGTGTGATGTCCATTTCTAAACACATCCATAATGATTATCTGCCACACTTCTACCATGACTGGATGAAGGAACCTGGGAGAACAGTTTTACTGGCACGAAGAGAGGGCAAACTGGTGATTGAACACACAAAAACCACTATCATGTCAAGTGATTTAGGTAGGAAAGACAGCTATTGTAGCTCACAGTGAGGTGACACTGATGTATGTGACTGGTAGATAGAGGCAGACATCTTAAGCTAACCTGTGTCACCAAATCATTATTAGAAACATCTAGACACAAAATACCAGTTTTTATTTTGTTCTTGATTGTTTCATTTTGATATGATTCTTTCAAGATGGAAAAGGTAATTCACTATATAGTGTGTGCATTCTAACACACATGGTGGTATATAAATTATTATCAGAGCAAAATATCATTTGTCACTCAGAACTCAGATGTTATTTTGTCCATCTTAAGTGAAAAGTCTCTCTCTCTCTCTGGCACTAGGTGGCGTTACAGTCATGGCTAATAGCTGATGAAGGAGCCACAGCAGTGTTCGAGGGGCTGAGGGTGTGTCCTACTGAGAGGGGTCGTGGTATATCATGGGCCGTACACAGGTACAAGATAAATAAGGAGAAATTTAATCCATCCTTGGGTGGAAATGAGGTCATTGGTGCAGCGATTAGTAATAGGATACAGTAAAGAACTATTGGAGATAACTAAGAATGGAGCAGATTGCATGTAATGTATGCAACTGAAAATTCCCTCCAATTAAATAGAAAAGAGAAAAATGACAAAATGACACCCCCTGACCTGACATGTCATAGTGGACCTCCAGCTTTTCATAGCAGAGAGGCACACTTCAAGTGACGTACATGAGAGAGACCTTTGTGTTCAATAGGTACCGTATGTAGATCTGGCTATCATCTGCATAAAGGTGACAGCTGATGTTCAAACAACAGATGATATCACAAAGAGGAAACGCCTAAATGGAGAACAACAGGTGCCCAAGGACTTAGCCCTGAGGATCACCAAACTGAACTTTCTGGTACTACAAGATTGAATTATTGCAGTATACATACAGGTGTGGGGTTACTCGTTAGCACACAACTGAGTGCTCCTGTGCTGGAATGGTCAGACGGTTGTGAGTGCCTTTCGTAGCAGCAACCCAAGAACCTGGGTCAGGGAGGCTGTCAGGCTGAAGGCTGGCTAGCTGGACGACTCAATAATTGACTGAGAGGTACTGGCAGACCACACGGGCTGCAGCAACGGTGGTCATGAAGGCAAAACTCTGGTATGGAAGGAATTTGGGGCCATGGGTAAGGACTGTTGGTTGGCCTCAAAGAGGTTCTGGCAAACAGTAAAGCAACTCAGGAGGGGCAGGCAGGGCCTCATCCAGGCAGTTTTCAGTAGAGATGTGGAGGTCCTGACCTCAACGGAAGTGGTCAGGCAGTGGCAGGAACACTTTGAGGACCCCCTTAACCCAAATGACATGTCCTCCATGGAGGTAGGGCTAGAGGATCTGTGTCTCTTCAATACTGCATGGAGGTCAGGGACAGTGCCCATTGAGTGGCAGATGGGGGTGGTGGTCCCACTTTTTAAAAAGGGGAGTGTTTTCCACTTATTGGGGTATCACATTGCTCAAGCTCCTGGGAAAAGCAATAGATAGTTATGGCTAAAGCCACAGCTAATTTGGTTATTTTCAGTTAGTACTGACAGATAGCCTAATGGTTATTGAGACCTTTGTATTATTTGAAGTCTATTCATGATATAATGTGATGAATTATGTCTTCTGAAAAAATAAATAAATTAAATTAAAAATAAAAACTGACTAAAATGAAGAATGTCTGTCTTAAGATTTGCTCACAGCTACATCCAGCAGCTTCATCCAACGATCAAGAAGGCAAGAGCAACGACCAAATTGAAGAATATGAAAAATCTTGTTGCACGAAGGGTTAGTGTGTGTGTGTGTGTGTGTGTGTGTGTGTGTGTGTGTGTGTGTTTCCTTTTTATTTTCCTTTTTTTTTGGTGTATTTGTCATTTATGTGTGTCCTGTCAATCACACCACAGTTACCTCCTCAGTCTCCATGCATGCACACTAACCTGATAAAGAGAAGCAGGGAGAAGAAGATTTTGGACTGTTTCCGTATTTTGGACACATTAAACTTTGTCATAAGTTATTAGTGTTAGTAAAGTTTGGACTGGACTCTCTTCCCAGCTGCTTGCAAACTTTTACAGAGCCACCATAGAGAGCATCCTGTGCCTCAGTGTGACTGTGTGGTACGGCAGCTGCACAGCACAGAACAGGAAGGACTTAGCCCAGGTGGTAAGAACAGCACAGGGGATTGTGGGCTGCCGTCTACCAGATCTGGACTCAGTTTACGCTGACAGAGTTCAGAGGAAGGCCAGACGCATTGCCACAGACCCCACACACCCGGGCAATGTACTGTTTGTACCGCTTCCATCAGGAAAGCGGTACAGGAACATCAAAACAAAAACAAAGAGACTCAGGGACAGTTTCTTCCCCAGAGCTGTGAAAGCTATCGCTCCCCTGTAATGAAACCCTTTTCTCCACACATGCAGCCACATGCTCACCTTCTCATACACACCCCTGCTGACAGTCAGACTGGACTTGCACTAAGCTGCACTTTATGCACTTTTATTCACTTTATCTACTACCTCACTTTTTCTATTTATTTCCTTTTTTTTGGTGTATTTGTCATTTATGTTTGTTATTTATGTGTGGTTTTAAGCTGGGAGTGTCTGCAAAATTTCGTTATGTTCTTCATAATGACAATAAAAACTCTTGATACCTTGATACCTTATCACCCTTGATGCTCTCACTCTCTTTCTTTTTCTCTCTCTCTCCTGCATCTTCTAGGCTATTCTCTGTTTAGTTGGTCAAGAAGAAAGCTTGGATGACCTTATCTCTCACTTGAAGCAAAAAATTCGGTTCTCGGGATTTACTTCAGGTCTGATTCCTCTGAATGAAACCCAGCTTAAGAAAGTTCTCCTTGACCCCAAACTTCCCTCCAGGGTCCAACTCCCTGGTGGTTCCATCATCCAGACCTCGCAGCCACTACAGCTAATGGAAGGAAACCTGGAGATCCTGAAGAGGTGGAACCTCACCTGGTTGGCTGACAATGAAGAAGACCCTGTCTTTCTCAGCTTCTACGCACCTTCTTATCCAGTCCCATACAATGGAAGAGCAACACTTTTAAATATTAATATATTTGGTACAGACTATATGATGGCCCAGGGTGCACTGGTTAGCCTTTTAGAGGCTGCCAGGTCAAAGGAGGAGCTGAAGGGAACTATAATCTTTCGTGTGCACATGCCCTGGTCATTGGTGGAAACACTGCAGGCTTTCTGTGACGGGCACCAAGGGTTTACGAGATGTGGAGAAGTCCTGGAACAAGTGCTTTTAGAGATGAAATATGCATAATAGATAAATTAAACAGCTAAGTGTATAGAATAATAAGGAGTAGTCATTATGGTATAGAGCAGGGGTGTAATTTGACCAGAAAATAGAGCATTGAAGCAATCAAGCCTACTGGTGATAAAAGCATGTGTAAGTCAGAGTCTGCTCAGAGAGACACAGTTGCACTTAAGCAACATTTCTAAGGTGGTCAAAAGTATTTTTAGTAACATTTCTGATTTGAGATTCAAAATTAAAATCATTGTCTAGAGGAATGTCAAGATTTTTTGGGGGCTTGATGTTTTGTGCCAGTTATTTTAACTTACAAAGCATACCTCTCCGGACCTTTGCTTCAATAATTAAAACCACTGTCTTATATTTGCTCGGTTGCAAGAAATTATGGGACATCCACAAGTTGATATGATTAATGCATTGTACTAGTTTTTCAATCAGGCTGAGGTCATTGGGTGATGAGAAAATGTACAGTTGCGTACCATTGGCATAGCTATGAAAATTAATCCCACAATCTCTGACGTAATTTCCCGGCATACATACATACTGAATGAGATGGGTCTCAGAATGGAGCCTTGAGGTACTCCCCATGATGTGCTAGTCTCAGCTAATGAGTGGCCACCAATGGAGACAAAAAAGTCTCTGCCGGCGAGATAAGACCCTCTCTAAACCTGAGCCAGAGAGGCCGATACACTTCTGTAGTCTGTTAATAAGGATGTCATGATCGACTGCACTGAATGCAGCGCTAGCCATTAAGTTGTTTAAATATTAATGTCTCAGGAATTTTACTCAAATGAGAAAGGATAGATGGTCAATATTAAATACAGGTAGTTAGTATGAAATACAATCGGCAGTTAAAAACATGGATAAATTAAAGAGCTGAGTGTAAAAGTGCTCAGTAACGAGGAGAGGTACTTAGGGGTGTAATTTTCCATGGGGGCCAGTGAGTTTGAGAGATGAGTATTGCTCTTTTAGTGCAACAGGGTGCTGTTTTGTCTGTAATTTAAGGTATAGAAGAGCACATCAATGTTAATCAGTTAATATTATCATGTTGCAGGCCGAATTTTATTGGTCACTGGTCTGCACCAGTGAATTAAGTGTGCAGTCACTAATAATACCTGTTATTGTACACTGAAGTCCCCCTCCAGTCTTTTATTAAGCCCCTAAAAATCCTCTAAAAATAATTCCAAGCTGAGGCGGATCTACGGGTGGGCCTGGATGGGCGTAGGCCCACCCAGATTGACAGCTTGCCCACCCTATCAGATTCAAGACCAAAAAATAACTAACTAAATAAATAAATGTTTTAATGTCCTTTTTCCAACGTGTATTTTATGCTCGTTTACAACCTCTCGGCTCGTTTACCAAGAGGTTTTTTTTCTTTCATCATGTCATTTTATACATGTCTATCTAAAAAAATAAACAAAATGAAATAACAGGCCCATCCAGAATTTTTTAGGCCCACCCATTAGCCATGTTCTGTATCCGCCACTGATTCCAAGTTGTTTTTTTTTTTTTTGTTTTTGTTTTTGTTTTGTTTTTACATGTAAATTACATCCCTCAGTGCCTTAAATGTAACTCTAAATCTTGTTCTCATTGAAAATATGCACATATATATATGTTTATGTGTGTGTATGTGTGCACCTACGTCTCAGTGTGTGTTCACATGTATACGTGCATGTGTGTGAGTGCATGTGCAGGTCTACACCCAAAAATAAATCCTGTTGTGTGTGTGTGTGTGTGTGTGTGTGCGCGCGCGTGTGTGTGTGTGTGCGTGTGTGTGTGGGCATGTGTGTGTGTGTGAATGACCTTGAGAGAAGAAACTGGGACAGGGGATAAATATCTACCTCTCCATTTCCTCTGCACATCATCCCTTCATCCCCTCATCATTTCATCCATCACAGCCTCCTCTCTCTCTCTCTCTGTCTCTCTCTCTCGTTTAATTCAACTCAATGTGTTTCTCATGTTAAAATTAAATGTTTAAATTTAAAAAAAGAGTGCCAAACATTCAGCTGCAGCAGGTTATATCATGAAACACAATATCTGTCTACTCTGCATGTTCCCCCTGCAAAGGAAAGCCTCATTCCAAACTGAGAAATTCACCATTTGAATAAATCTGGCATCTGCAGAAAATAATAAAGTTACTAAAAAGATAAAACACTAGTCAGTATGATTTTGGTTATTATCTGTTTTGCCACATTTACATGCAAAAAAGAAAAAACACATTTTATATGATATAATCAGCTGCATTTTCCACATATTTGGAGAGAAGCCCTCACTGATCACTGCCTGTTTTTATTTGCTTCTTCTTTCTTTCTTTTCCATTTTCACTTTCATCGTAGCTCTCTCGCCCTCCTCCCCCCACCACCGTCTTTTTCCTGCTCAGTAATTCAGTATTTGGTTATTTGCTTGGTCGATAAAAACATCTATCATTCCCTGCTCTCATTACAAGGAAATCTGATTGGCTGAAATGTCAGAGTTGTCTAAATACTGTCGGGGTGAGTGAAGGCTCCTTCAATTGGTTGGTGTGTATGAGCGTGTGTACACAGTGCGCACACACATTCGTCTGTGAAGTGTGTGTGTGTGTGTGTGTGTGTGTGTGTGTGTGTGTGTGTGTGTTAGCTGACGTGTATAAATGCACCATTTTGCTGTTCCTCTCCAGTCAGCAGATATGGACACACACTCTGGGACCTGCTGTCATACTTGCAACATTTATCAAGATTGTGTGTGTGTGTGTGTGTGTGTGTGTGTGTGTGTGTGTGTGTGTGTGTGTGTGTGTGTGTGAACTTCTAAGCTACACAAATATTGTTCATACGCAACCAGTTTGAATTGGTCTTGTTTTTTTTGTTTGTTTATTTGTTTTTGTTGTTTTTTTGTTCTTGTTCTTGTTGTTGTTGTTGTTGTTTTTGTTTTTTTTTTTTTCAATTAAACTGTCCAGTCATTGATTTTTAAGGACTCACACCTCCACCTTCAGCAGAGGAGTGTGAAAACACCTCTCCACTGACCGACTGAGAGCAGAGACAGTCAGGAGAGTCGAGCTCACACACTTTAGCACAGAAACACATTTTTGAGTGGAAGGGGACTTTAATGACACGACCAAGGTTTTGGCTGCAGGTCGCACTCTCAGCTGAACCTGCTGTGTCACGATCCGGCTCACAGATCATGACAAACAAGGAGAGTCGCGGAACTATCATGTTCAAAAGAATAATTTATTTACAGAAAAATATAACTAAGGATAAAGGTAATAAAATGAGGTGTGGAGAGTAGGAAGATCAGTGTGTCTGCTGATGAATGCATGTGTGTGTGTATGTGTGTGGGTGTGTATGTATGTAAACGCAAGACAAAAGGCCGTAGCCAAACCAAAAAGAACCCAGGACCCAGGCAGGACGGTCTGGTCAGCAGGAGAGGAGGGAGAGGGAATGGTTTAAGACTGCGGCTTTTATGGGGTTGTAAGGGAGACTGGCCAGGTGCTCCCGATCACCTATGATGCAATCCCCGCCCACCTGATTACCTGCAAGAAGAGACGAACAAGACAACACAAGGGGAAACAAGGCAGGCCCTACAGGCAGGCGGCCGTCACACCCCCCTCCATAAGAACGGGGTCCACCCCAGGTCACAAAATGCTAACATTCAAAACTATAATATATTAATGATTTTTTTTTTTTTTTTTTTTTTTAAATATACTTACTTATCAAACATAATCAGTGACATCTTAACCATGTTAAAGGTCCTAGTTACACTTCAGTGATTTCACATGGCACACTCTTACCAAAATTATTTAATGCTTTGTTCACCTCAAGACAGGCTATTCCTCACCACGCCCTCCCCTCAGCAACCTGGTACCAAGGAAGCAAATTAAGAGGAAAGAAAACATGGATCAGAAAACATAACTCACAAAATGTCACTGGTAAGGGGCACGCGACAGCGCATCTGCCACTACGTTATCAGTGCCCTTAATGTGCCGTATGTCAAGCCAATATGACTGTAACAGTAAAGACCAGCGGATCAGTCTCTGGTTGGGACACTGCAGAGAATTCAAGAACGTCAAAGGATTGTGGTCGGTGTAAACCACCACAGGCACAACACCAGAACCCACATACACATCAAAATGTTTCCAAGCCCACACTAAGGCTAAAGCTTCTTTTTCAATGGTTGAGTAACTAAGTTGATAAGGGTTGAACTTCTTAGAAAAGAAGCTCACAGGTTTGTCAACCCCAAAATCATCATTTTGCAGGAGAACAGCTCCAGCTCCCACGTGACTGGCATCCACCTGCAGCGAGAAGGAGCGGTCAAATCGAGGAGCAGACAGAACAGGAGCATCACACAGTATCATTTTCACTCTTTCAAAAGCTCTTTGACATACAGGAGACCAATCAAAAATAACTTTTGCCCGCAGCAAATCTGTAAGAGGCGCCACAACCTCGGAAAAATTTCTGCAGAAACTCCGGTAATATCCCACTAACCCGAGGAACCGCATCAGCTCTTTTTTAGTGGTTGGCACAGGAAAACGTGCAACCGCCCGGACTTTCTCTTCAACAGGACGCACCGTACCCTGCCCCACCACCCGACCTAGGTATGTCACTGTCGCCCTAGCGAACTCACACTTCGCAAGGTTGATGGTGAGACGCGCCTCCGCCAAGCGACCAAACAGTGATCGGATGCGTTCAAGATGTTCAGACCAAGTGTCAGAGAATACAACCACATCATCCAAATAAACAGTGCACCCATCCAAATTTTGCAAGACAGTTGTCATCAGTCTTTGAAACGTTGCTGGGGCGTTCCGCAACCCAAAAGGCATTACCTTATAGGAGAACAAACCGTTGGGTGTTATAAATGATGCGATCTCTTGGGCACGTTTAGATAGGGGGACCTGCCAGTAACCCTTTAGTAGGTCAAACTTACTTACATACTTGGCATGGCCCACCTGATCGACACAGTCCTCCATCCGGGGAAGGGGAAACGAGTCAGGCTTAGTGACAGCATTCACCTTGCGAAAATCAGTACAAAATCGGGGTGTCATGTCAGATTTTGGGACCAAAAGGCACGGAGAGGCCCAACTGGACGAGGAAGGCTCAGCAATACCATGATCTAACATGTACTGTATTTCAGCATCAAGGTATTTGCGTTTTTCAGGATTAACGCGATAAAACCGCTGTCTAACTGGCTGAGCATCACCGACATCAATATCATGTTCCATTAAATGGGTCTGAGTTGGCGTGTCGCCAAATAAACAGGAATAAGTACTGATCAGCTCTGACAACTCTGACTGTTCAGACTCGGACAAGTGAGGGAACAAAACCTTCAAATTGCGCAAGGACTCGGAGTTTTTCAAGCGCCCCTGCAACACACTAGGATCTAAACATGGCAACCCATCCTCCACCTCAGCTGCCACAAACTGAGGGGCATGGACAGCTGACACACGACCCGCAGAGCAAACTGGACTCACCCCACCTGAAAGAGACTGAGCATCACATTGTTCAGAGACATCACGGCCATAATAAGGCTTCAACAGGTTCACATGACATAACTGAGTTTTCCTCCTGCGCTCAGGAGTGCCAATGATGTAGTTTAACTCAGACACCTTTTTTAACACCTCATATGGACCTGCAAATTTAGCCTGGAAGGGCGAAGTAATGATGGGCAACAGGGCTAGCACCCGATCTCCCACACAAAACACTCTGCGCTCAGCATGCCGGTCAAAAACACTCTTCATCTTTTCCTGCGAAGATGATAATTTCTGCCTTGCCAACTCACCAGCTGCATACAGCCTGTACCGAAAGCCATTGAGGTAGTCGATCAGATTTTTAGGAACCTCATTTTCCTGCCACTGATCACGCAACAAAGTCAACGGGCCGCACACAGTGTGGCCAAACACCAGGTCATTTGGACTGAAGCCGGTACTCTCCTGCGTAACCTGCCTAGCAGCCAGCAACAACCAGGGTAAGCCCTCCTCTCCTGCTGACCAGACCGTCCTGCCTGGGTCCTGGGTTCTTTTTGGTTTGGCTACGGCCTTTTGTCTTGCATTTACATACATACACACCCACACACATACACACACACATGCATTCATCAGCAGACACACTGATCTTCCTACTCTCCACACCTCATTTTATTACCTTTATCCTTAGTTATATTTTTCTGTAAATAAATTATTCTTTTGAACATGATAGTTCCGCGACTCTCCTTGTTTGTCATGAGCTGTTTGAATTATCTGTGTTTTCATATTTCCATATTAAACTTGTGCCGTCACCTCAGGCTGTCGATCCTGTGAACGCTGAGCTGGACTCGATATACCAGAGCCTCGACGCCGCGACGATGGACCAGAACCAAACGTACTCCAACATCACGCCAAGACGCTGACCGCCTCCTCGGTCACACGCAGACCGGTTTCACACACACCCAAATACTTCATGTTGTAGTTTTCAGCTGCTTTTAGCTCGACGCTGCAAAAAAGTCTTAAACATAACAATTTATTTAGTTTCAAATCAGTTTTTTTCTTCAAACAAGGCGAAAGGAAAAAAAAAAACTGCCAGTGGGAGGAGATAATCCCACTTGTTTCCGATGCTAATCAACTTGTTTCCAGAATTTTCTTGAATTGAGAAGGAAATGAAAGGAGAGGAAAAGAAAGAAGATGGAAAATTTAAATGAAATAAAAAGAAAGGAAAGGAGAGGAAAGGCAGATTGACCTGCAGCTGGAAGTGAAGGAGGGATGGCGGTGGAGGAGGTGAAGGAGGAGAGAATGGAGGTGTGATGAGAAACGCAGAGAGGGGAGGAGCTGAAAGAAATCCATCTTCTCCTCTCAGCGGCGCTCTGATCCCGATCCTCCACCTCGTATCACCTCAGCTCATCTCCTCACCTCATTCTCATTCAAATTGATATTTCTCAGGTATTGAAAACAGATTAATTCATCATGTGTGACCCACGTGGACTCTATCAGCTCATCTTTCATATTGGACTTTTTCACTCCATAAGACAGATAGCAGTTTTATGGATTAAAAATAAATAAATAGATAAATAAAAATATGTGAGTTTGCTTATAGCAGCCTCCAATCAGTTCAATTAATCTTTTGGATTTAATTTGTGGAATGAAAAACATTAAAAAAAATAAAATTAAAGATAAGTTGGAATGACAATAAAGCACAGTGTCTTGATTCTTTACCCACCTGCAGCCCATAGAAGTTATAAGTGTGTGTGTGTGTGTTTCAGCACTTCATTCTGCAAACCCTTGGCTTGGTGTGTATGCAGCTTCCTGAACAACATGCTCCTCTTCAACATGTACATCAGCTGCTCTCAGAAAAACACTGGTTCTTCAGTGGTTCTTCAAAATGCTCTGTGGTTCTACCGAGAACCATCAGCAGCTGCAGAACCTCTTTATTTAGGGGCTGGTTCCTCACACACTTCCTGTGGTTCTCTAAAGTCCTAAAGGTTCTTCATGTTTATTGGAGTTATTTGGTGGCGGCAGCAGCAACAATTCTTCTCCTTGTGGATTAATGTGCAGATTATTTCCTCAGTGAATGGATTAATGTGCAGATTATTTCCTCAGTGAATGGATTAATGTCTCGCTCTATAAACCGTCAGAAAACATTTTTAATAGCTCGTCTGGAACCCAGTGAAGGAACAAGGAATGTGGAGAACCGGCCAACAGCATGTCCATGTTGGTTTTCAACCTGCACACAGTCATCTGATTTAAAACGCTCAGAGAAACTGACCGCTGTCAAAGAACCATTTAAAAAAAGGTTCTCCTTCATAAAGGAGCCATTTTTTGAGGAACCTTTGAGGGCTCTTTCAAGAACCGTCTTCACAAATGGTCCTTTTGCTACAAGGTTCTTTGTGGAACTGAAAATGGTTCCTCTATGGCTTCGCTCCAAAGAACCATTTTTGGTTTCAGTTAGCACCTTGTTTTTTTCTGTGTGCGATGAAACTTCTGTTATTTCACTAACTTGTTTATCTTTTTTTTCTTGCTATTTTTAGCTCTTACCTCTGTTTCATCAAGCAAATATCATTAAACAAAGGTAAGACAGCAGTGCTGCTGAGTATCTCTTCTTCCTCTTTTAATTTTTGATTTTTATTCACCTTGTTCTGTCACGCCAATTTTCAGTTTATTTGTTTCTTCCTTAGCTATCTATTTGGCTAGCTAGCTAGTTCACCAAATTAACAACAACCACAAACTAAAAATGTCTCGTACACATATTATATTATAACCAAATATACATGTCATACACCAAAACGTTCAGCGCCCTCTTCTGAAGCTAGCCAATCCGAGTGTGAAACAAAGCGATGCCTACTTTGAACATTAGCACCGTTGGAAGCCAGCGATGTCAGCTTGGCATGTTTTGCTAGCGGCTGTTCTACCAACAAGAACATCAAGCACTTTATTGAACAAATATAAACATGATGTACATCTGTTTTTTTCTGCATCTTCTGTTGAATCTAGTGAGATCAGGGTCGAAGCAATTACACTTCTACTTATCCCCATGACAAGCTTCACAAAAGCAGCTCCGCCATGTTAAAATTGGATTTTTCCTTTAGAAATTTGCATTAAATCGCTCTTTATTTCTGTGTTCATTCCCACATTTTTGCACAAACATAAATGTGTTATATATCAAAATTATCGCCATTTTCTGCTGAAGTGAACGATTCCAGTGTCAAAGCGATCTCATATCTACTTTTAACAAAACGGCCCTCAGAAGTCGGTGGCGTCACATTTGAGGCAGGCTTTGCCAGCAGCTTTACCCACGCAAACATCTTTCTTCACCAAACTTTATTTCTGTATTAAACTGAGCCTGATGGGTCAGTTTCAAAATTATTATTTCTCCAAACACATTAAAGAAAACTGACAATTTGGAGCATTGGAGGGTTTATTTTCACTGTTGTTGAGATAATGACAAAGAGTTTCTGTATAACATACACTGACAGCACAGAGTCAGCATTTTAATTGTGTTCTACTCAATAGATGGAGGAGGTTTTATTTTTTATTCCTTATCGGTTCAGCTGATGATCTGTGAGCATTAAAGGATAAGGAGCGTTAAATTCACACAGCAGCCTGTAACTCCAACAATGAGCCAAAACAAACAAAGGTTTTTTTTTTTTTTTTTTGTGTGTGTGTGTGTGTGAGTCCATAATGAGAGAGAGAGAGAGAGAGAGAGAGAGAGAGAGAGAGAGAGAGAGAGAGAGAGAGAGAGAGAGAGAGAGAGAGAATGGGCATTAAGACTGGAGGGGTAAATCTTGTTAATTGTCCTCCTGGTATCTGAGATCTGTATTCTCTGTGAGAGTGAAAGGCAAAGGTCAGAGAGTGAGAGGGAGAGAGGGAGAGAGGGAGAGAGACACTGGATAAAGGTGAGTAATTCCACAGTGAGGTTTAATCAAATGCTGAATAAAAAAAAGAAAAAAAAAGCAATGATTGAAGCTAACATCCAAGGTGAACGTCTCACTGAAAAGTTTACGAAGCTTTTCTTCTTGTTGTTGTGATGACCGCAACTCTCTGTGCTCTGCTGTCGGTCGAAACTCTCTCTCTTAGATAATCTCAAGATAATCTCTAAATCTCTAGAAAGTGTATCGATGGTCTTTTGTCCCTGCGTGCAGTATGTGCAGCACTTTAAGATGTGTTGTGTGCGCTGCAGCGAATGGCATTAAAGAGCAATAACTATCTGACACTGAAACTGTCTGGACAAGGAATAAAAAATAAATTAAATGACAAATAGCCTAAAAAATTAAACCTGGGAAATCCCTATGGTATAACAAATAAATGTTTATGACTTCAAAATGTAAAAAAAAAAAAAAAAAAAAAAAAAAAAAAAGCAATATCACTTGTTAAAAAAAGTTTGTGGATTTAACCCCGGCCCTTTTTCCTTGATTTGATAACTCAAACTTTACATCCAAACCTATATAGCCTACATACATGTGTTTATACACTGACATATTCATGCAAGCTGAAATTTAGTGTGCAGATTACCATTAAACATGCTGACCAATGAAAAAAAAAAAAACACACGTATGAGGAGTTCATTTGCAGTGACAGATTCTTAAAAGTGAGAAAATGAGCTGAATTTATTTGTTTGTTTTTATGATGTTTGTCTCATATTAGGAGAGCCACCTGACAAGCACTGATTTTTTTTGTTTTTAGCACATTTCTTTCGTTATTGTTATTGAACTTAATGTTTTCTCTTCCTTCTCTCTATACTTTGCATGTATTATGTGTAATGTTTGTATTATGAGTCTTTTTTTATATCTTTATGTCGTTATTTTAGGATGTGTAAACTACACAAAACTAAACTAAAACTAAACCCCAAACCCAAAATTCTGTTGTGAATATTACAACAGAACTGCAACCATAGATAGATAGATAGATAGATAGATAGATAGATAGACAGATAGATAGATAGATAGATAGATAGATAGATAGATAGATAGATAGATAGATAGATAGATAGAGTACTTTATTGATCCCAGGGGAAATTTGGGCATGCAGTACCTCAATGCAATAAATACACAAAATATGATAAACACACTTAGTCCAAATTAGAAATTAGAAATTAGAAATACACACCATATTTGTAGCCTACAGTAAAACAACCTGAGTGTGAATCATGACCTGTACAGTAGAAAAACACAGTAATAAAAATAAAATAAAAGTTAAATAAAATACAAATACCCTGGAGAGGTGGCAGCATACATAGACAAGGTGCTGTTGATGCAGTGGATGGATAATTGTGCCATAATTACACAGTTGGAAATACCTGTTTTTGCAACACATACAAAAAGTAAAATATATATTTGGAAAAACAGCCATTCATAGTAAAGCAAATCCCATTCTGATTGGACCCAGGAGCAGCGAGGTTCAGACGGTGAGGAATTAAAAGTCCTGGCAGGGCGAGGACGCAGTAAACTGTGCTCGGTGCCTGGTGTTTGACCTGAGGGTTAATTAGTGTGTGATGAAACACTGATGGAGACTGAAGGAGGAGGGCATATCAACCAGAGAGAGAGAGAGAGAGAGAGAGAGAGACTATTGACCAGCCGTGTGTTTTTCTGACTCTCAGTGATGCTTTTCGTTCACTCCAACTTGCATTTTAAAGTTTTGCGACATTTTAAAACCTTGCATAAAACTGCACAGAAACAGACCTGCTGACTCCTATTCGTTATTATTTACTCATTATTTTATTTTTTATTTTTTTTTTATAAATGCTCTTTAGATATCAGGACAAATCATGATCGTGAATTCTTCTGATACTGATACCGTGTCAGCACTAGTGGAAATATTAGTCTTTGCAGTATTTGGCTTAAGTAATTTGAACCATAATCTGTAATAAATACTACATGTTCATGATGTGCTGTGTTTGTGTTCTTGTGTTTTTCCACACTGAAGTGACTCAAATCCACCAATTACATCTTTATACATGTGATGTAAACAAAAGGTTTTTTTTGTTGTTGTTGTTGTTTTTCCTAACTGCAGATTTTTATTCATTCATTCATTCATGACGTTTCTTTAACAGGTTGAGCAGGTATTACAGGGTGTATGTGGTCATGTCTGATGTCTGTTTGCGGCCTCTTTGTTGTTTTATTGTTGAGGGATTTTACTGCCACCGTGTGTCAGAAAGCCATTACTGCAGTATTCCCTCGATTCACCCCTACTAATGCATTTTTCACCTCAACTATTTTTTTATTTTAATTTAATTTAATTTAATTATTTTATTTTATTTTATTTTACTTCATTATTTAATTTAATTTATTATTATTTTATTTTGTATTATTTTATTTTATTTTTAATTTAAATTAATTTAGTCTAATTTAATTATTCTTATTCTTATTCTTATTTTATTTTATTTTATGAGTTGGCTGTATGACAGTACTAATTCCATATTTTTTACGTATTACATACATATATTTACACAATGAGAATATATTAAAGTATACCTGAATACACCATGTATACACAGGGGTTTTGCTCTATTGAATCATTGCACAGTTTTACAGTAATTCAGTAGTGCAGGAGGAACCCATTGTATATATATGGTTATGGCTTTACTCTACTCTGCTGTGGGTCTCCTGCATTAGACCAAACTGGACTTAAAAAAAAAAAAAAAAAAAACTGACCAGACTAAAGAGGCTTCATCAGTTGAAACAGGAATAATCAGTGTGTGTGTGTGTGTGTGTGTGTGTGTGTGTGTGTGGTTTTGTTGTGTCACTCACCAGCAGCTTCAGTGTGCAGCAGGCAGTCGACTGAGAGGCTGCAGACCATCTCCTGAGTGTGTGTGTGTGTGTGTGTGTGTGTGTGCACAACAAAATGAATCTTCAGCACGCTTCTGTATCCTGCTGCCTTTTCCTCGGTGAGTGGTGTTGTCTTTTTTATTAATATTATTATTTGAATCCCTGTTTCACCTTCTCCTCAGCAGATGGTGTGTAGAGTTGTGTAGAGACACTTGCTGATGAACTAAATGCTTTGTACATGTTTTTGTACTTTAGTGTCTAAACTTAAGCTTAAATCTGAAGCTCAGCATAGCCGTAAAAGCCAACATGCAAAGTGAGATAAGACGCTGTAGCCCATAAAATTAAACAAACAAAAAGGGCTTTAAATTTTTACAGCTTAGACTCGCCAGCCTCTTTCCGGGAGGTCATCGGGTTTAGGCGGCAAACCTTCAGAATATGTACAAAAGAGAAACATCAGATATCTCATAACACGTCTTCTAACCACAGTGATGGAAACCTGGCTTTGAAATACCAGTGATTTTGAACGACTGGCCAATTTACGATCATTCACCCACATTTTACATGGCAACAAACCCCTTGGCAAATCATATTGGGCTGCTAAAGCTTTAACAGCGTATAAACTAAATAGCGTTTTTTGGTTGAAACAGCCGCCTTATAAAGTCTGAAGTCTCTGAGAGTTAATTTTCACATCGTTATGGAATGAATGGAAACCAACGGCTGGAGAAAAGAGAGGATAGATGATACGGCAGCTCTAAAATACCACTGCTCGCTTTGGGAGAAGATTAGCAGAAAGACGTCACACTAAAAATACAGATTCTGTGTTTGGGGCCTCACTCGTGGCTCTGTCCACCTGCTCTCCAGCAGCTCTGCATGAGGTGGCGATGGCCGTGATCCGGGTGAGTGGAGTCACAGGCGCAGACGCAACCATCCGCTGCACCAATGGCTTTGACCTGGGGAGAAATGCCACCAAGTACTTCTGCAAAGGGGAGTGTGTTCAGGACGGCGACCTCATGGTCATGAGCGACATGAAGAGAAGTATCCAGAGAAGAGGAAGGTACCTCCTGCAGGACACTGCCCAGGGCATCTTCTTCGTGACCATCAGCAACCTGACGAAGGAGGACTCGGGGAAGTACTGGTGTGCCGTGAGCACGAAGCTCTCCATCGGGAACTTGTTTGATGAAGTGTCTCTCACTGTAGTGGACGGTGAGTTTTCACAATGAAATATCTTCATGTGCTAGCAAAGCAAATACGCCTTATATGTGCTTGTTTTTACCTTTTCATTCATATCCACGATTCATTTTTAAAGGAATATTCTAACGTGTTGGGCAAAATAGTGTTTTTCTGACTTCCCCTGACAGAGACAAGACATTGGCGACCATGTTCATCTCTGCATGTTGAATGGTTCGGTTCCCATGGGTAGCATTTCCTGTTAGCTTAGCATAAAGTTTATACCCCTTTTCCACCAAAGCGGTTCCAGGGCTGGTTCAGAGCCAGTGCCTGACTGAGCACCAGTTCTTTGTTTTTCCACCGCCCAAGCACCGGCCAAACTGGTTCCAAACCGGTTCCAGGCAAGCACCGACTTCGAGCAGGGGCTAAACAGGAGCCAGAGAAAGAACCGATGATGCGACCCACCACATCATTGGTGGGCGGGGTTACAGACCCAAACGGGAACAGCGAACGCTATAAACGTATAGCTAAATGTAGACGTCATTCGTTCCGGCCACGAATACGACGGGTAGCCAGCGATAAATGCGTTTTTCACCTCTGGATTGCAATGTAGGCTTGTAAAGACACGAGCAGTATTTGTGTTTGTCGTCCATGTTGGTTACTGTGATTCCGAGCGAGCGTCTCGCACACCCACATCATCACGTTTTCCGCTGACGTCATGACGTGGCTCTGACTTGGCTCCGCTTGGCTGTTGGCCGGTGGAAAAGCAAACCGGTTCTTTGTTGGCACCAGTTAAGCACTGGCTCTAGCACCAGCTCCAAACTAGCACCAGGTTCTTTTGGGGGAAAAGGGGCATATGTGTGTCGTTAGCCTGGCTCCGTCACGGTGAAAAAATAAGCCTCACAGCAGCTCTGAAGCTGTCTGATTTACACAGTGGATCATATGGAGTTGAGAGACACGTCGTGGGATTATCTTTTAAAAGTTCAGATGGTTTTAGGAAAAGTCAGATGGTGGGACTGAAACCGCTGACCACATTTATCCTTCCGTCTATTGCAGTGATCCTCACACCACTGAAGGTCGAGGAAGATCCACCACAAATTAACTTCTCCTCAAACCAAAATGTGTATTTCAGATCCTCATGATCCACTGTACGTGTATTTTTTTCACTTTGCCAGAGTCAGGCTAACGACTCCCATAGACTTCAAGTTTTTATGCTAAGCTAACTCGACATGGAACTGAACCACTGGACGTTCAGAGGTGAAAATGGTATTGAACACCTTTTCTCTGTCTGGGTAAGTTGACAAAAAGCTTTGAAGAAATGCTTGAGTGTTCAAAATGGCCACCATGTGAATAACACAATCACCAGCCACTCCACTTTTGGCTGCTGGGACTCACAGCCTTGAAAACTACTGTTTTGACATCTTGATCGTGAGAGAAAGGTTAAAAGTCTAAAGAGAGACCACAGCAGGAAGAGGAAGTTTGATGTTGTGAAACTTGTCTGATGAAATGAAATGTTACGTAATGATGCTGCAGACTGCAAAACACCCTGCCTGCTAAGAAGTGGCATTATTTTATTTTATTTTATTTTATGTTTTTATTATTATTTATATTTTTTTTGTTTGTTTTTTTTTTTGAGAGGGAAAGAGGTAGGGTCCAACCACCCTGTCTCCCACCTGCCCCCACCAGGGGTCCCACCATGTCCCCAGAGAGCCAGGCTCGAAGCCCCCGCTCACCTCCACCCTCAGCCAATTATTAAGAAGCAATAGTTATGAAGATGATATAACAATGATAACAAAATAATAACAGAAACATCAATCAATCAATCAATCAGTCATACTTTATTTGTCCCCAGGGGGAAATTTGGTTTAAGTTACATCCCGTCCAAGAAACACAAAAAAACATGACAAATACAGGGTTACAGGATCAAGAGAACTTCGGGTCAGCCAGCGTGTGCAGCGCCCCTTACATTAGATGAGAAAGGATAATAATAATAATAATAATAATAATAATCATGATCATAGTCGTAATAATAATAATAATAGTTATAATATAATAATAGTAATACTGATATAATCACTATCATAATAATAATCACAATCATGCATAAAGCGTGTTGATATCATGTTCAGTTTCCAAGATATTGACCGATGAACTTCAAAAGAGGCGTGGCTTTGCACATAAATGGACAAAAGTCAACAACCGTCGGGCCAATCATCACGAAACTTGCAGGATACGTCGACTTATGTACCCGGAGCATATCCTGAAATTTTCATTTAAATCAACCAGTTAGTTTGCCATAAAAAGGTAAAAAGGTAAAGGTAAAGTGAGGTCATATCCATCTGAGTGGGTAATAATTAAATCTGCGTGTGTGCAGAATCAGCAGTGTTACACTGGATCAGTCGCAACACGGATAGCGTCCCAGAAAAGAAATTTAAAATACAGCAGCTTTTTGGTTTTGATATGAGCCGGATTGGCGTGTTCTCTTAGGAAATGCAACACATCAGATTGCATCAGAATATAAACACAATCACACTGAGTGAAAGTGTGAGTATGATTAGGGAGAGTGACTGCAGCTGATTCTGTCAGATTATCAGCTTATTTAACAACAAGTGTTTTCTTGAATTTCTGTATGTGTCATTTCCTTCTCTCTTGTGACTGATTATCTTTGGGTGGTGCGAGAAAGGAGTCATTGTACTCTTGTGTTTTTCATTAGCTTTTAGTTTTATTTCATTTTTATTTTTTTTTTGTTTTCAGTTCAATTCAGTCTCCAGAGTGGGTTTGCTGGTGCCAGTTGAGTTTTTCTCGTTTGAAAATGTTTAGTTTGAGTTGAGTTTTTCTTTGTTTCAGTGTCTGTTTTTTTTTTTTTTTTTTTTTTTTTTGGAATTATTATTCTAATATGAACGGTGTTCCAGTCAACCAATCAAACTAACAGCAAAATGAAACACATTTTCTCTGTAGTTATATTTTATTTTCATATGTTTTTTATAAGGACACAACATTGTTTCTGTTCATTTTTATTTTTATTTTTTTTCTAACATCTAGTTTTTATTTCACTTAACTAAAATGTTTTAATTTTTGGTTAAGTTTTAGTGATCTATAATGACCTGCTGTAAACTGGATTCCTTGTATGCATACACACACACACACACACACACACGCACACGCACACGCACATACACACACACACACGCCTGGCCAATAAAGTCAGTTCAGATTCAGATTAAAATTGAGATTGAGATTATTCTTCCATGTTGCTGTGGCTCAGATGCGGCGGTGATCATCATGGCGGTGCTGCTGGCTGTCACTGTGGTGTGTTTGGGAGTGACCGTCTTTCTGCTCTGTAGGAGGAGGATCACAGGCCGGGGTGGGTTACCACACACACACACACACACACACACACACACACACACACACACACACACACACACACACACATACCCCCCCCCCCCCCCCCCCCCCCCCCCCCCCCCACACACACACACACACACACACACACACACACACACACACATACATTTTCTCACAGATAATACACATTCATTTAAAACTTTTTTTTCCCTCCAGGGTCATCAAGACGGCTTTCCACAGGAAAAGCTGGCCAGGTGAGACAGAGAGGCTCATGGGAATTGTAGTCCTGCATGTCTGCAGATGAACGTAGGGTGACTCAATCCCAGTCACTTCCTGTTGGCTGGGTCACATTTGAAGTTTTTTCAATCTGATAAACACATGAGCTGTTTGACGGCGTATCAGGGTCACTGCAGGACGGAAAACAATTACACAGCAGGAGGAGGGGGGTGCACTATTCTGAGAAAAAAAAACAACTCTGAATTCTTAGAATAAAGTCTTGAATTTACATGGAAAAAAGCTCACAAATTTTTGACAAGATAATAAAGTCACAAATTTACTTGAAAAAACTCAAAAATACTTTTTTTTTATAAAATGGGATTTCGTAGCAAGGGAATCCTGGTGATTTTTAGCCCTTTGTAAGTATAAGAGTATTAGAAAGATGACCACAAGAAAAGGTATTTTTCTGAGGTTTTTTTTTTATTGCAAATTTGTGACTTCATAATCACAGAATTTTCAAGTTTTTTGCTCATGAATGTGTTACTTTTTTCTTTTAAATACGTGAAAAATCCGATTTTTTTATATGAATATTACCACCCCGTACCCTAGCTGCATATTTTTTTCTCCCTACAATGAATTAAGTGTGCAGTCATACACCTGTGACTGAATATCATGCTCATTTAAAATTTAATTATATAGTCTGATCCATAAACACACATTTGTGTGATCTAATACCTGTTACTGTACATTGAAGTCCTCCTTCAGTCTTTTATTAAGACCCTAAAAATCCTCTAAAAATAAGTTTGTTTGTTTGTTTGTTTGTTTTTACATGTAAATAACATCCCTCAGTGCCTTAAATGTAACTCTAAATCTTGTTCTCATTAAAAATATGCACATATATGAATATGCAAATAGGCCCCGCCCACCTCGCTGCCTCCTGGCTCGTAACCAGAGCTCTGTTCACACAACCAGGAGCCATATTTGAGAATCTCTAACCATAAAAAAAATATTTTCTTCAGCGAACTTCTTAAATACACAAATATTGTTCATACGCAACCAGTTTGAATTGGTCTTGTTTTTTTGTTTGTTTGTTTGTTTTTGTTTTCTTGTTGTTGTTTTTTTTTTTTCAAATAAACTGTCCAGTTATTGATTTTTAAGGACTCACACCTCCACCTTCAGCAGAGGAGTGTGAAAACACCTCTCCACTGACCGACTGAGAGCAGAGACAGTCAGGAGAGTCGAGCTCACACACTTTAGCACAGAAACACATTTTTGAGTGGAAGGGGACTTTAATGACACGACCGAGGTTTTGGCTGCAGGTCGCACTCTCAGCTGAACCTGCTGTTTGAATTATCTGTGTTTTCATATTTCCATATTAAACTTGTGCCATCTTTTAAGGCTGTCGGTCCTGTGAACGCTGAGCTGGACTCGATGTACCAGAGCCTCGACGCCGCGACGATGGACCAGAACCAAACGTACTCCAACATCACGCCAAGACGCTGACCGCCTCCTCGGTCACACGCAGACCGGTTTCACACACACCCAAATACTTCATGTTGTAGTTTTCAGCTGCTTTTAGCTCTACGCTGCAAAAAAGTCTTAAACATAACATTTTATTTAGTTTCAAATCAGTTTTTTTCTTCAAACAAGGCGAAAGGAAAAAAAAAATCTGCCAGTGGCAGGAGATAATCCCACTTGTTTCCGATGCTAATCAACTTGTTTCCAGAATTTTCTTGAATTTTCTCAATTTCCTTGAATTGAGTTTTATGTTATTTTATTTTTAATAAAATATTTTAAGAGTGAATAAATTAAATTATCAGGATGGATCTTTTTCAGTGTAAATGCTTAACTACAGTGCAGTATCTGGAGCGCCTCAGCTTGATAATTCAGACAGTGCACTAAATTGAGTAATATAATTTATTTAAACTTAAAAATAAATAAATAAATAAATAAATAAAACTAGTCTTAAAACCCACTTTTATTCATTGGCTTTCAAGCCAGCATGAGGCTTTGCTCTTGTTTTATTCATTTTATTATTTTTATTTTTATTTGTTTTATTGTTTTTAGTGTTTTTTTTTCTGTTTTTCTGTTTTTTTTATGCACAGCACTTTCAGCTGCAGTTGCTTTAAAGTGCTTTATAAATAAAGTTGCACAGTGCATGATAAGAGTTTTCTTTGTATGAATGTGATTAACCTACAGAGTGCCTTCCACAGTGCTACATTACATTCATACAATTCAAAATACAGCTGTTTTTATTGCTGTGCAAGTCCAAGTCCAGTATGTGAGAGAGGTGAAGATGCACAGGCATGTTTGAAGAAATAAAAGAAAGGTGGAAAAGTGTCAGCATGTTGTGAAAAGTGGCATCTGTCATTTTGACAGGAAATCTGTTTGACCCAGAGATAAGAGCTGTGAGCGCACCAGGAAGGAAACTCAGTTTGTCAGTTCATGGTGGTCCAGTTTCTGATGTTTACAGGGAATCTATAAAACCTGTTTTCTGCTCTGGATGGGATTAAAAATGTAGCTGAGTACGTTCAATAACTCAACAAAAATGTACTTAGGTAAAAGTAAAAGTACTGACTTTAAAAAATACTCCAACAAGTACTAAAAGAAACACAGTAACATGAGTGAAGAGCGTTTCTCTCACTGAAATGCATTTTAACCACAGGGAAGACACACAGCTTCACACACCATCAAACAATACACACACACACACTCTAGTATCACACTGAATATGCACATGCACCAAATGAGGCAATTAGAGGAACTTCACAAAACCAAACCAAACCGATAGAAAGCAAAGTAAGCCTGCGATTTTTCTTTCTTTTGTTTTGTTTTGGGTTTTTTTTTTTGTACATTTTCCTCTCCTTATATTGTCGCAATTCACTGAGTTTCTGCACAAAAAAAAAAAATGTATATACTGCATAAAATATTCTCTCCTGCTGGGAATTGTCAGTGAAGAAATGAAATAGAAACTACACCGTCCAGCACAGCACAGACTCACTGATCACTGCTGTTTATTTAACCTGCCAGTCTCCTTTTCTCCCACTAGGGGGAGCAGTTGACCACAACACAGGGACCCCCTCACTCCTGCTGGACAGGCATAAGTGCATGGTGTTTATGCACTAGATATAGAAAATATTCAGGACATTTCTTCTTTCATAAAATCCATTGAAGAGCCTTGATATTGTTTTAATTGATTTAATGCAGAGGAGCTGCAGAGAAGAGACGAGTCTGAGGAGGACGTTCAAACTTTGAGACGACTAAAAGTGTGGATTGTGCATAAAGCAGCTGCAGCTCAGCATCAGGAAAATGTCCTTCATGTTTTATACATTGATTCTGGAGCATGTATTCAATAATCTGTAATGGAATACATATTAAAAGTGACCCTCCCAACCTTGTATTTTATTTATGTGACGTTTTGGTTCCTAACCCTTCCTCGGGCATAAGTTAAGGCTGTGAAATATGGTGCAGACAATAAATTTAGCCTTTTAAATATGAAACTTTGCGAAACTTTGCAGCCTGTACACATGAAAAACAGCGGATGGATGCTTTCCAAAAGTTCAAATTTATTCCGAGCCCTTATATCACAGTTACACTCTCAACCCACAGTTTATAGCAAACAAAAAGCTGACCTACATCCTCATGAAAGATAAAAAAAAAAAAAAAAAAAAAATCACCAAATTTAGGGTCTAAAGAACTGAGAAAATGGGAAGAAAATATTTCATTTTCATTAGCAGATGCAAGAAAAAAAAACAGCATTAAATGAAATTGACTGAGGACTCTAGAAACAGGAAAAAAAATTGGGGAATTGACATGAGCTCGAAGGTGCAGGCCGGTATAATGTGTCAGCATCTCATTTCTTATGATCTTTTTTTTTTTTTTTTTTTTTTTTAAATCTGAATCAGAATCAGAAACACTTTATCGATACCTGAGGGGAAACTGGGTCATGGGAAATTACAATTACTCAAATTCTGAAGAGAACAGTGTATTATAAGCATAAGTGAGATGATAAGAGAAAGAAAAAGAATAAGAATTCAATTCAAAATCCCCCCCCCCCCCCCCCCCCCCCCCAAAAAAAAGAAAAGAAAAAGTACTTCTGTGTGTTTACTGCCACAGGCGTTGGGTCTGTCATGTAAATGAACACATGCAGGTTCATGTGTGGACAGAGCGTGACACGCAGGAAGTCACAGCGCTCACCCACAGCTGCTGGGACGCCGTTGCCATGGAAACGCGTCAGCTTTCTGAGTCTCCTGCATCCAATCAGCGCCGATTTCCATGACAACGGCACCAAAACATTCCTGTACCAGTGCACCAGCCAAAAGAGCATCCAGGACTGTGGACTTGATTTAGCACCAAAAAATTTTTTTCGGATTGTTCTCGTTTTTCATGAAAAGAATTTAGTTATAACTCTTGTAATGCATTTTTTTTTTTTTTTTTTTTTTTACTTTTAACCTTTGTTCAACCAGGCAGGTCATTAACACCAAATTCTCTGTACAAGTGGGCTGGCAAAAGGCAAAAGCTGCAAAGAAAAAAGAGAAAAAAATAAAGATGCACTTTCAGATCGAGGTCTAAATCTCCACATGAAGAGGTTTGTTTTGAACCAAATCTGTGCATCTTCTTCCACCAAAGCTCCACAGAGACCCGGTCAAGCCATCGGGTTGACTTGTGGTATGACGTCTGAAGGGCTTTCAAGAACTTTGATGCTGAAAACTCTGTTCCCAGGGTGAACGCACGCAGTAAAGATAGCACACAGCTCCTCGTGTCTCCCAGGAGCCTCTGAGTCAAAACACCTCAGCGTGAACTCCTGACACCGAGGCGCTGTGCACCGGCATCCCACACCAACGAGGCCTCAGCGCGCCGCAGGAACACTTGGATCCCAGGCAAAATAAGAGTCCTCTATGAGCTTTCTTTGAAATGTAGCTTCTTTTGCTTTGAAAAGTAATTATTTTCTTCCTACCTGCAGGTCCACTGAGCAGCAGCAGCACCATGGCTCCAAATCACAGAGGATCTATATTTACACAATGTGCAGAACTGTCCTTTTTTCCATATTTGATGATGACACTTCACTTTATCTAGTAAACAACTGACAGAAATACATCAGAGATACAATACATTACTGTCTAATTTTGAAAAGAAAAAGCAAGGCCTTTGCTGGCTTGGTGCGTTCAGGAGGAACGATGGAAACTCGAGGGAAAATGGAGCTCTGTCTCTAAACTAAACTGCATTCTCAGTTTCATTTTTAGAGGAACACTTTGTTGTTGTTGTTGTTGTTATTGTGGATTATGTTTGTTTGTAACACATCACATTTGTAATCCTTTAGTGACATGGCTGCACTGGGAGCTAGGAGGGGCGATGGACTAGTCAAAGAGCTGATTTTCACCCAGGTGACCTGAGTTTGAGTGCAAAATGATTTTATTATTATTATTATTATTACATTATAAACTCCAGCCATCATAACCATGGAACAGAAAAGCCAGACTTGTTCTCTTCGTGTTGGACTGGCGATGTCCTCTTGTGATGCCAAAGCAGCCACAGTATCATTGCACACAGTTATATATCGTACACAGGTAGGTCTGATTTATGATCCGATATGCACATTATTCTTTTCCCCCACCTTACTGTGCAGGTAAATGCATGATGGATGGCAAACATCCATCCTCTGCAAAGTGCCGATTGCACACTTTAAGTTCACTGAGCGGCTGCAACCTCCACTGGCTTTACCTTTGTCTGCCGTCGAGCTCTGAGACGAGCAGCAGCATCGGCGGTGGAAGCTGGAGCGGCTGTCCAATCAGGACGAGGCATCACGGAGCTCTGAGGGAACACACACACACACACACACACACACACACACACACCCAACGCTGATATCTGAGCCTTACCTCGACGTATTTCTCGCTTGCGGTGATATCTTTGGCATGAAGTCGACAGAAGCAGCATGCAAACTAATTACAGAAGCAAAATGAGCAGAAGCTGCAGCGTTGAGTTTGAGGGGAACGTGGGGAGACGACGACGATCTCTCTGTTGGCTCTGATTCTATGATGCACAGGTGTTTCCTCCGCAGGACGTCTGACCTGACTGTCACCGAGCCCAGAATATACCATCAGTGACAAAATAAACATATGGTAAACATGAGAGCGTGCGGGATAACGACATGTACAATGGGCCCGTTTTAATCCCGGTGTCTGTGTGAAGCACGGTTGGAAGATTCAGGCCACTAAGAAAATTAATGCAATAAAATCTAAGAGAAAAGGTTCATCCATGAGTGCATATGGAAACAACACACACCTGCAACCTGTGTTAATCACATTGGAAGGAGAATATGAATACCACATTTATAAAAAACCTCGATTCGCTAACAGACTGGCTTGTAAATTCTTAATTTCAAAATTTAATTGCTTAATTTCAGGAATGTGTTATCAGTTTTCCATGTCATTGCACAGACTGGTCAGCCCTAAGGATGTAAGAGCTTCATGGCTCTGGGTGTAATGGTGGAAATCAGTCATTTCTATAATTGATTAATGGTCATTTTAGTCATTTCTCATGTGAAAACTTCAACCAGTTACTGATTCCAGCTTTACTAAGATTCATGTTCATGTTGTGAGGAAATGAACACTTTGGGTCTTTTTGGCTGCTGGTTGGATTAAAGAAGACATTTGAAGGCATCGCTTTGGGCTCTGATCACTTTTTTGTTCACATTTTTTTTTTATACTAAATGATCAGTTAATTAAAAAAAGATAGATTACTTGACAGTGAAAATTGTTATTGGTTGCAGCCTTAGTCCAAACGCTGTTTTAGAGGCTAGAACGGGGCAAGAATGAATCCTGATTGCAGTTTATATGGCATGAAATGGAAAAGTGCACCTTTGCCTCATAGAAAAAAAAAAAAAAAATCTGTAAAAATCCTGTAAAAATAGCATGAATGACTAGAGTGCACAAATATGAGTAAAAACCCTCAGTGGCTCTCACAGTGAGACAAAAATCTAAATCTTAATGTTTCATTCAGTTTCAGCTTCAGTGTTAAAACTCTATTTTTCTTCAAACAAGGTAAGAGTCTGGCAGCAGGATGAGATAATCCAGTCCATAATCTTTAATCTGGATACAGAAAACACGACTTTACACTTTCAAATTACAGGCCGTGCAAAAAGTCCAGTTTTGTGTGCAGGTGAGAGGCCGATCCTTCTCACGATCTTCTCACAAACACTCTGACCTTCCTGTGGGAGACGCTCACGGACCGGGACAGGCGTTTATTTTTAACATTAGCTAACATTTCCTAACCCTAACCAAGTAGTTTTGGTGGCCAACGCTGGCGAACATTCACACATCGACTCACCACAGAGGTTAACTGGAAGGCCTGGCTTAACACTTTGGTTCACTTTGGTGTACAGTCGTGTGTTTTTTGTTTTTTTTTTCTGGGAAGTATAAATATGGTGAAACAACGCAGATTAAGAAAAGATCAGCCACACTTGATTCAGGAAAATTCAGGAAACAAGCTGATTGGCGTTGGAAACGGCATTGGAAATTATCCTGTCCCATTGGTGGATTTTTGAGCTGGTTTGAGGAAAAATAAAATTTGAACACAGCAGATTAGACTGAATGAGCTGGTAACATGGAGATGGTTTTGATCAAACCCTGTTTCTAATCATTTGGGTTTTGGACGCACTGTAACACAAATCGAGGCTTTGAAGAGAGCCTGGCATTGTAACTTTCACCACCACTGCAACCTCTATCTGCTGTGTGTGTACACACACACACACACACACACACACACACATATATATATATATATATATATATATATATATATATATATATATATATGTATTCAGTATAATTATGCCTGAATCCCACACAGCAGCAGCACACAGCGCACTTGGCTCCGGGGCCCACGCACTGATCTGGGTTCAGGAGGTGGACATGGATTAGCAAACAGCACAGAACTGACAGACCAGCATGTGTTTTTTCTGCTGACAGGGAGGGGCAGCGCAGTGAGCCTCAACAACATATAGCAAACAATACAAACCAACAATAACATAATAACATGATACAGCAATGAAAAAATAAGAAGAAGACAGGGAGGGAGGATCTGAGTTCAAAATAAGTAAAAACAGCAGCAATGATTAAAAAAAGCAGAATGATGCTGTGGTTAAAAATAACCCAGCAACACTAAAGACACGCTGTTAGTTTTGTTGTTTGTGCTTCCAAACGTGCGCTGTAAGGGTGAGACGTCATCAGACCTTTTGGTATAAACTTGAAGAACTGTAGTGTCAGCCTTCCTGCTACACTTTAGTTTATTTTACACACTAACTAGCGTGGCTGGTAGGAGCCAGAATTAGCATGTTAACATGAGCGTGTCAGGCCTCGGCAGCCTGACGTGACACCAGAGCTTCACCCAGACACACATCACATCACACCTCCCCGTCACAGCCTGAGATTTATAGGAATACTGCCAACTATTTGGGAAATGTTAAGTTAGATCTTCATAGTCCACCATCTAACTTCTCCTGAAATGACAGTTGCTTTTTTTTAATTCCAAAATGTGCATCTGAAATCCACATGACGGCTTCAGAATCGCTGCAAGGTTCATTTTTTGCACTTTGACAGAGCCAGGCTAACGACTCCTATAGACTTCAAGTCTTTATGCTAAGCTAACACAAAATGCTACCCATAGGAACTGAATCAGTGGACGTACAGAGGTGAGAATGGTATCGAAAAATGTTATTTAACCCAAAATGATACAGTATTCCTTTAAGCTGGTGATGAAAACTTTTTTATCTGCATGTTCTCTCTGTCTTAAATGTAGATCCACTGCATTCTGCTGCCGCCTCACTACCCAAATCATTATTTTGCCAACAAAACGTTAAATGCAGAGCTGCTGCTTAGCCATAAAAAAAAAAAAAAAAAAAAAAAAAAAAACAGCCACCATGTCCAGTTGTTTGTCCGATCCATTCTCTTCATTCAGGATGACAGCAAAAGGAGCAGTTTGTGTTAAAAAACTACACTGATCATGCTCAGGTTATATAAAAAAAACTTTTTTCATCTACAAACAAATGTCCAACTGTCGAAAACTGTTCTGAAGGAATGAAGGAATCCCCAGACATTTCTCCAGAGGATGATCCAGGAGTCTCAAAAATGTGAACGGATCAGAGACAAATGACGGTGTGACCTCTGAGGCCGACGTGACACACAAAACCTTTTCACTCAGCTTGGTCACACTTTGAGTTTTATCATGTTCATGCGACTGAATGGTCATGCTAAGCATCTCAAAGGGAGTGAAAACTACATGCAGCACCCAGTGGGAAATGCTGTTATTCTCTGAAAAGTCTCAAGCTGCCACAAATAAGCTCAATATAAGGACAGTGAATTTATTTAACATGAAAATAATACATATATAGTTTGATGATGTGGCTTCAGGGTGGACAGAGGCCAGCATAACCAACAGAACACATCTAACTGGGCAGGATTCAATATAACCAAACAAAACCAAAGAAACCAAACAACCTAACTAATAAAAACAAGAAGAAAAAAAAAAAGTCGAACCAAAGTGGCAGTCCGACCAACTTTAAATAAACTAAACAAAACTACAAACTAAAAGCACAGCAGCGACATCATCCGTGCTTTTTGTACAGCAGCCGAGCCTCCAGGAGCAGCCAATCACGGTCGAGGGCTCAGAGCCGGTCCAATCAGCTCCTCGTCCCTGCGCACATACACACACACACACACACACAGACCTGCTGACGTAGGAGCGCACCTGCACACACAACCACACACACACAACCAGTCAACACAATGAACAAGAATTACAAGGTTGTTGGTTGTTGCGTAAACCATGTTGCAAAAAGTTGAAAGTTATAATGCGTACCATATCCCCTAGGAGCATGCACACACACACACACACACACACACACACACACACACACACACACACACACAGAAGAAAACAGTCAGTTGCATCCCTTTGGATCCCAGGAGCCCTTGGACGGGCTTTTATTTTGAAAAGTCCAATTTAATCTGCAGTATTTAATGTTTATTGTATATATTTTTATTTTTTGTTATTTATGTATTTATGTACTTATTCTAACTTTTTTAAATTGTTGTGGTAAATTCATGGGATTTTTTGTAATTTAGGTAACTTATTTATTGTAATAATTATGTAAATATGAATAATTTTCTTGTAATTTTTTTTACCTTTTTTTTTTTTTTTTTGCCAATTTTTAATTTTCTATTAATTTTCTACTTTACTTTAGATGCAGGTGAAAGGCAATGTTTTGGTGCCTTTTTTCTTTTTCTTTCTTTTTCTTTTTTTTTATTTCTCCATGTTTTTGAGAGAAATCAAGTGACTTTGCTCGGGTTTCCAAGGGTTACCAAGCCGTTCAGTCCCATCCTCAGCTGTCCATGTCTTGTTTTTCTTTAAACATGGTAATAAAATAAAAATTAGAGAAATCTGCCAGTGTGATGAGATAATCCTACTTGTTTCCAACATTAATCAACTTGTTTCCAGAATCAAGTGTCATTTTCTTCATCCTGGTGGCTGATCTGCCTCATTCTGTCTTGATTCAACACATTTATTCTTGTTCTCAGAAAAAAAAAAAAAAAGTCCTGAAACAAGTGAAACTGCACTGGAAACTGTGGGATTATCTGATTCCTCTGACAGGAGAAAAACATGATTTGAGCGCTGAAGACGAGTCTGAGCGATGTGCGAACATGCAGATATTTTTGGAGGCTGAGAGCTGATTCATCACTGATGATATTTTTGTGTGGCAGTCGGCCTTATTATGATTACAAGGCTATTTTTTGTTCACTTTTATCCCATTTCATGCCATATAAATTACATATAGTCAGGGATTTCCCCCCAAATCTCTTCTTGTCCTGGTGGGAAAGCCTCTGAAACAGCAAACTAACGATAGAAACAGATATAGAAACAGATTTTAACACTATATATGAGACAAAATATGACACACAATGCTGCTGGCCTCAGGACTCAAAACTTTCTGTCATGATGTGAGCATTTTATTGAGGCTGAAGTGAAACTGTATCTGGCTGTAATGACATTTTTATCGAACTCTGTAGAGGCTCCTCTCTTTGTCCTCAGGAGGTCAGAGGTCAGAGGTCAGCTGCAGAAACAACAGCGATTCATTGTCTTCACTGACGTTACTTTGATGATGATTTACTCAGGCAGAAATGCAAATCCTGCTGTAAAAATGTTCTTCAGCGGCTGTAAAAAGTGTGTGATTTAACATGTAGTGATAGTAAAAGGCGTTTAGAAAGGACGAGAGCACAGGGGTCAAAGTGGACAAAAAATGAAAAAAAAAGGAGACAAAGTGACAGCAGATTCCTCCTCTCAATATTGCAGCAAAAACACACTGAAGGAAGATTGAAAGGGAATTACTGACTTAAAAATATGCCCCAAAATACAGAAAATTACAGATTACATCACAGTAACTGGAGTAAATGTTACTAGTTACCTCCATCCTTTGGAATGGCCCTTTAATGAGAGGATTAGTTTCCAGGCTCACACTCTGCTGAGGCTGTTTGAACCCAACTGAGGCCAACACACACTTACTACTGAAACACACACACACACACACACACACAGAGAGAGAGCGAGAGAGAGAGAGAGAGAGAGAGAGAGAGAGAGAGAGTAGGAGGGAGTCAGGGAACATACAAAGAGTGAGAGCGGAGGAGGAGAGTTATGAAAAGAAAGATCCAAAGCCAAACCTGCATTAAGACACAAACTAAAATTACAACAAACGCAGCAGAGCTGAGCTGCACAGCGACATGGGAGAGGGTTTTTTTTTTGTTGTTGTTTTTACGATGAGATGAGATGAGGAGTTAAAACACCGAACATGGCGAGCAGCGATGGTCAAGAGCTCGACGGATAAAAATGTTCTGCCGGTCCGTCCAGTTCTTCGCAGTTTTCAGATAACGAGAATTATTATTCCAAAAACATCTGATCCCTGTAACACCAAATCAACAGCCTGCCTACAGTTTTGACCGGTCAATGCATTGTTTTGGCAGTAAAATGGTTGTTTTATAAAATGATGTGGCAACAAGCTTTAATGATAAAATGAATTTATACAACAGTTAGTTCCTGCAGTGCAATCTGATTGGACAAGAGGAGTGCTGATATTTACTATAACAGCACTCTGGTGTTTTAGTATTAACTATCACTCCATTTTACTGGTGTCCAGTTGTGTTATTCTGAGTCCAGCACTGGGCTGCTATAACACGCTGGGCTGTGTTTTCCAAACCAAAATGTGTAAAAATGAGTTGAGTTAAAGCTAACAACAGTTGGGGTGAAAAGTAGAACCCAGTTTCAGGGTTATAAGTTTCACTTGGTTTAAAATTTCTTATTTTATTTTGATCGACTTTGGCATTAAGAAATTAACTGATGAAATTAAATTGTTATGAAATGGTGCAACAATGAAAAATGTCCCAGCCATTCTTTTATTGCTACAAGCAAAAAAAAATAAAAAAATCCCATATTTCCAATCAATTTATTGAACATTCCAATATATAAATTGTAAAAAAAAAAAAAAAAAAAAGAAAAAAAAAGAAAATTCTTCCTTGCCATCTGAATTAATTTAACAAAGAACAAGCGGTCCCACTTTTCACTTCATCTCCCAGAGGACTCTGGAGAAATCCCGCGAAACGACGGCTGTTAGCATGATGCTAGTGGTTAGCATGGTGCATCAGAGTATTTACAGCTGTAAACATCTATAAATAACTATAAGTAGCTGCATGAAAATGATGGATAGCAAAGAAAGTTGAACCTCAGTTTCGTGTCGTATCTCCACCTCGCTGCTCTGGGTCACTATTTTTAATCTCCTGTCGGGTCAGACCACCCGACCTGTGACCCTGCAGCCTCAGCCCGGCATCTGGATTAGGAATTTTTAGTATGTAATAACTGTTAACTGGTTTAACATCTGAGACCTACAGTATAATCTTAAAAAACTGCACCATATGTGTGGAAACGATGGACACGTTTCTAAACATGAATAGAGTTCAAATGGTGATCAGGGAACGACATGTGGGAGGACAGAGGAGTGGAAACCAACAGTGGCTTTCTTCTTTTTTTAGCAAGGTGTTGTTGACCGGCAGCGCCCCCTGCTGTCGACCAACAGGGAGCGCTGCATGCCAGGCTGTGGTTTTGGTTTTGGTTTTGGTTTTCAGTGCAAGAAAGCAGAATGAGCAGAAGCAACACCTGAAACCTCCAGGCAGGCTGGCTCGCTGTTTATTTTCATTTCAGCTGCTTGATCTCTGATGGAACGACTTTTGTTGGCGGAGCAGAAAAGAATAATTCATTGAGTAAATCATCATCTGTTGTGTCTTATTACCGTTATTTGATGAATGGCGTTGTTTGGAGAACGGTTATTTAAAAAAAGCAACACCACACTCGACATGGTGCTGTTAAACTGAATATCAACACGACCGAAGATATTAATGATATTCTATCTATTGTGTGATACTGATTTTTACATATTCTCACTTTCTCTTGTCTGTTTTTATGGTTGTGATATTACTGTAGAATTAATTATTAATGCGCATATTTCTACATAATGCACATAATGCATGAATTCCAAGATAATTCACATACATTTATATTTATTGTTCTATTTTTTCTATTTTTTACAGTTTTTTATGCTTATATATATTATTCTCCTGAGAATTTCAGCAACTGCAACCGATCCAATTTCCCCCTGGGGATCAATAAAGTATTTCAGATATTACCTCTAATTCTGAAATCATGTCATGTCACGTGGTCTTTTATTATTAGTAGAATGTAATATAATAAAAAAAAAAAAAAATCTGCCACTGGGATGTGATAATCCCACTTGTTTCCATAATTTTCTTGAATTGAGAGTCACTTTCTTGATCCCAATGGCTGATCTGCCTTATTCTGCCTTGTTTTCAACTCATTTATACCCAGAGGGGAAAAAATCCCAAAACAAGTGAAACTGCACTGGAAACAAGTGGGATTGTCTCATCCCACCGGAAGATTTATTACCTTCTTTGAGGAAAAACAAGATTTTTTTTTTTTTTTTTTTTTTTTTTTTTGCAGGGTGAGCATAACTTTTTCTCACTTGGCCATTAAAGCTGGTCTGGTTTTTCTCCGCCCACTGAGGTTTAACTCAGCCAATGAGATGCCTCCTCCCTCCAGCTCTGCTCTGCCTCCATGTGAACCATGAACCTGCATCATCTCTCTCTGCTGACCCTGAACCTGCGGCTCATGTTACTGCTAACAGACATAATCTGATGTGTGTGAGGACAAACGAGTTGCATTCACTGTGCCTGTGTGTGTGTGTGTGTGTGTGTGTGTGTGTGTGTGTGACGTCTGCAGCACCAATGCAGCTCAGGGAGGGAGAGACTGGTTCGGTGATTCAGGTTCATTTTTGTCCCTCTGTGGCTCTCTCTCTCTCTCTCTCTCTCTCTCTCTCATTAACACTCTCCGTAACGGCACCAAAATGGCGCCCTGTGTGAGTCTGGTTTCCTGCTGTGATGTCATCACCATGCGCCAAGCCTCTCTCCTACGTCAGAGAGGAGAAGTGGAGCAGTGCTGAGGCCAGACTTACCAAACACATGATGCCTTCACCTCCTCTCCTCTCCCAACACAACCCTGCTTTCCTTCGCTTTCTCCCTCTCTCTCCTCCTCCTCATCTTCATCTTTCCTGTCGTCCTCTCCCATCTCCTCCTCTTCCTTGCCTCCCTGTCATCCACCTGCTTAGCTCCTCATTTTTGTCTTTTGTTGAGGCAGTGTGGGCCAACCTGATTAACAAAACAAGGAGATGCAGTTAAAAAAAAAATAACAGAACTGGGTGGAGGTGAAAGAGGGGGAGGAAAAGGAAAAACAGGTGGGAGAACCAGAGGAAAAAGAGGAGGAGAAAGGGCAAGGGCAGCTGGGAGAAGAGGAGGAGGATGTGAAGGAGGAGGTGAAACAGGAGCAGGTGGAGGAGGAAGAGAAAAGGGAGGAAGAGGAGGAGGAGGAGGAGGCGCTGCAGGTGCAGCAGCAGCAGAGGCGCATGCAGGATGCTGATGAACAGAGACCTCAGAGAGCAGGAAAATGAAAGAGTGCTCACTCTGTTAGGTTTTGCTTAAAGTACAAAATGGCACTGTAAAATGCGGCGTGAAACACAGTGAAATAATGGCTGCAGATATATTATCCAAAAAACATTAATTAATAACATTATTTATTTTCACCAAATGTAATGTTTCATCGACATGTGGGGCCCAGTGTTTTTGCGATGGAGACGTTTTGGAGACAAATAACCTCTGCGTCAGGTACCAGCTGTGACTATGTCATCCTTAAACTTAAAAAAACCTACCCTGGAAGCTAACTGAAACAAAACTCAGCTGAAAACTAAAATTTAAAACAAAATTTAACCCTTTGATGCATGAATTATGAAAGCCCGAGTCAAGATGAATGAATGAATTGATTAATTTTAAGTTCGAACATTTCGAACAAAAAAAAGAAAGCAAGAAATAATAAAACAAAAAGTGTATGTACATACATACATGCATGCATACGTAAAACAAAACAAAACAAAAATAATAATACAAGCATCATCAAATCATAATAAACACAAGTTTATCAATATCAATATATATCAATATATATCAATATATATATATATATATATATACACATACATATATACATATATATATATATATATATATACTACATATTTATCCATATCACTGTATATATGCTACATAGATATCCATATCAATAAACATGTTGACCACAGCCATTAAATTATAGACTTATATCTTTTTTGTCTTATGTGTTTTTACACTTCTTAGGGCATGAACATTTTTGTCAGTCTCCATACTAACTAGCATTCTAACAGCTGATATGCAATTCTGCCATAGAAACCATTGCATTTAGGAGAAAATGTCTTTTAAACAGCTTTCCACTGTAGTGACCGCTATGCACCAAAGGGTTAAAAAAGAACTAATGAAAAATACAAAACTATAATAACTCTGATGTGCTGCAGTCTTGCCAGTCAGTCAATAGTGACAGCAGAGTCTGCTGGACTGTGTTAGTTTTGGCCTGATGTGACAAAGCAGGAGTTTGTTGACGATCTAGTCCAGCTGTATTTTTTGACAGCTGTAGTTGCAGTCACATGATGAAAAGTTTTAATTTCTCCTCAGTAGCTAATGAAGAAGTGGATGTGTGGTTTGTCCTGGACACATCAATGTGCAGGAATGCAGAACCACCTCAGTTTTTGACCAGCCGTTTTAGAAAGAGCTGAAAACCGACAAATTATTTATGACAGGCTTAAATCCATAACCCTAATCCCAACCTGAACAAACCTCATGTCTAAACTTAACCAGCTCTAACCAGATTAAGAGTGCTGGTCTCAAAACTTTGGTCTGACACTGTGGATCTGGTGTCTCGTTGGCTGCAGCTCTATAATAATTTGCTTTGAACTGTCTGGTTTGGCAGATTTGCACCACAAACATCCACTTTGCCATCACCACAGACAATCAGAACCATAAAATTAACATTTTAAAGATGAAAAAACAGAGAAAACTATAAGAAAATCCAGTTAATCAAAGCATTATATATAGCAGCCATGGTATATATTAGCAAAAATAAATCTGTAAAGCAGCTCTAAATGGCACGGAATGCGCTCTCCTTTGACCAGAGAGTGAGTCATCTTCCGAAACCTAGAGGATCTTCGGCGCTGTCCACGGCCACATCTTCAGCACCGGATCCGGATCACCGCCACCGAGTGTGATGGGGACTATCACTGCTTTACAGCGGAGACACAGCAGCGACAGACGACAAACTTCACTCCGAGGTGATTTATCAACCTGCCGCTAATTACTCATTATCTCCATGACAACAACGCCGTTAACAGGTTCATTAAGGTCGTTGCGATTTTTGATTTTGTCTTTTTTTCCCCAGGATTCATTTCCGCAGACATTAGAATACATAAACTTAACCCGGTATGCATTTTTTTTTTCATTCACAGGTTTTTTATTAAACATATATTCTAATATAATTTTCCTCCCTCCATAAGAGCAAACGTTTCCACGCCGGCGTCGTTAATTAGCGCCGCGGTTAATTGGCGTTCCTGTCACATAATGCAGGCAAACGTCGGAGCTCAGCGCCAATGGACGAAATGAGCCTCCCAAAAAAAATTATAATTTAAGCTGTAATATCCCTGTAATATTAACATGTGAGTCTATGATACTCTATAGTGAGCGCAGACAGCATATGGTACTTCTGTGATGTGGCTGAAGATCCGCAGGCCTGCATGCAGCCTCTACACGTGATTATTAATTGTTTTTCCTTAACGGAATCACTGTGATATTCCTATAATATTCCTATAATATGTATAAATGAATGTAGGCTCGGCTGCACGCTCTATAGTAGTGTTGAGTGTCTCCTAAACCAGCCTGTCTCTGGTTTTTAATGCATCCATAATGTATGATTTTATCACTACAGGCCTAGAGCCTCAGTATGAGCTATATCTAATTCATCCTGTTGTGCCTGTATAATAATGGCATGGTGAACTATTTAACGTCTACAGGCCCAGCTTCAGCATCCGAAACACAAGTTTAGATTAGTTTTATATCTCATAAGCCGGTGTAGCTCTCATTTTCCAGCATGATCGTGATAATAAACACAATAACAGTTGAGTGACCGTTGGCCCAGCTGCAATAACCTGCGTCTCAATAACATGACAGCAACAGGTCCAGATGCAGCTTGTGTAGAGTTTATGGCATTTTTTTTTTTTTTTTTTTTTTTTTTTTTTTTTTTTATATCTTATGGTATCACCGTTATATCCTATAGTGTCCCTTTGATTTGTGGTGTAATCACTAGCCCACAGCTCTGCCTATAACCCTGCAAATAGCCTTTATAATGAGTTATACCGCTTTAATGTTTCCTATGGTTTCCCTATCACATCCTGTAATATTCTGATATTCCCATAATGTGAGATTGGATTGTTGTTGGCCTACATGCATCTTGTGTGCAGGGGTTTCTAGCACCCCTGTGTCCCATGGTGTGACTGGAATATTCCTGTAATAATGTCTATGATTCTGTTACCATAGGATTACACGGGCTGCAGTCTCTGGTTGTAGTGTTTTGCTTGTGCAAACCCAACGACTTGGTGATTTCTGCGTTTGTCGCTGCGTGACGGTGCGCGTTTTTTTTTCTCCCTCTCTCTCTCCTCTCTTCTGCTACACACACACACGCACACACATACAAACGCACATACACGCACGCACTTTTCCTCCCTCCTCCTCCTTCTCCTCCTCTCTCCCTTTCTCCTCTCCTCTCATCCATCCAGTCAGCCCGTCTGGACTCGCCACCTCCTCCTCTTCCTCCTCCTCCTCCTCCTCCTCCTTGACAGATTACTGTTGCCGAGGCGAGAAAAAATAATACCAATCATAATAACGTTTCATTCACACACACACACACACACACACACACACAGTCACACACACACACGCATGCACGCACGCACGCACGCACACGCAGGGACCAGCGCTGCAGATACAGTAGCCCGGCTGTCAGACGCAGAGGAATGATAATTAGACAGAGATTGACTCGGCAACAAGAAGAAGAAGAAGAAGGAGGAGAGGATCCGGGCCGCCAGTGAAGCGAGGATCATCTGTCCGTCCGTCCGTCCGTCCAGCGGAGCAATAACAATACCACCGAGGAAGAAGAAACCAGAGGAGGGGAAGGAGACCTGAATAATCTAATCTAATCTAATCCAATCTGAGGCAGCGCAGCGGCACAGGAGCCTTTTTTTTCCCTCTTTGCAGTCACTCGGAGAAATGGTGACACCGGCGGAGGAGGAGAGAGAGAGAGGAGAAGAAAGAGAGAAGCGATGGATGAGTAGGGATCGATAATCCTCCCTCCTCCTCCTCCTCCTCCTCCTCTTCATCCCTCCATCACCTCTGCAGGATCCAGAAACAAGTGAGACACAAGCCCGTTTCTATCCGTTTTCTTGTTGCTGCATCGCGCGCGTGTGTGCGTGTGAGCTCGCGCGTGCGTTTGTGTGTGTGTGTGTGTGTGTGCACGCGTCTACGTACGTGTGTGTGTACGCTTTTGTATGCGTGTGATCGATGATATGTATGTACTGTGGTACTACTGTGTATATAGGCCGTGTGAACTAATATGTGTGTGTGTGTGTGTGTGTGTGTGTGTGTGTGTGTGTGTGTGTGTGTGTGTGTGTATGTGTGTGTGACGTGTGACATATGTAGGGTATATATGATGATACACTGTATTAGACGGTATGTCCTATTATGTGTGTGTGTGTGTGTGTGTGTGCATTTGCATGTGTGTAAATTGTTCTCTATGCATATATGTAGGCTGTGTGAACTGGTGTGTGTGTGTGTGTGTGTGTGTGTGTGTGTGTGTGTGTGTGTGTGTGTGGATGGTGTATTACATGACTGTAAAATTGGCCAATTAAAACAGTGCTGCTACGTTTAAATTACACTGAAATTATAAGTGAGGGAGAATAAGGTGGAAAAAACACTCTATGGTGTGACTCCTGGTGCACACACACACACACACACACACACACACACACACACACACACACACACACACACACCTAACAGTTCACATAGGCTATTCCTTACATGCATGACAGCTAACCAACATGTAGATGATAGACACACTGTATGTACGTTTCAGTTTTCACACAGAAATGTTTGGAGCAGACAACACAGGCATGAACAAACGATCTGCAGAGTGTCGATAGAGAGAAAGAGAGAGAGAGAGAGAGAGAGAGAGAGAGAGAGACAGAGAGGGATGATGGTCAGTTAGTGAAACATGAATAATTGAATGTTCTTAATGGGAAGAGATATAAAAGCTGAAACTGTTTGGTCCCTTTGCAATAGAGAACAGAGGGCTCACCCATTCCTCTGTGTGTGTGTGTGTCTGTGTGTGTGTGTGTGTGTGTGTGTGTGTGGGAGTACGGTTAGTGAGATAGAGCGATACAGCATGGTACATGTGTGTGTGTGTGTGTGTGTGTGTGTGTGTGTGTGTTTACTGAGTTACTACTGGAACAAACCCCTCAGTAAACCGGCTGCACCGTACAGTTCTGCACTTTGGCGGCCCCTGGTGGCAGCGGGAGGTACTTTCCTAAATTTCTGAGCGCGTCAGGGACTTCGTTACCCGGAAATCCTGCGAGGCGGCGTCAGTAAACAAAGTGTCCAGATGAGAAAATGGAACTAGGAAATAACATTCGCCAAGGAGAACAGTTTACCCGGTGGCTCTTTTTCCTGCCTCGTTGTTAAATTTCCCAGATTTCAACTTTTCCCATCACTCCGCCAGATGCTCCATGTTAGCGGTCCGCGGCTTCTCATTGAAAGTCAATGGGATGTTGTTGTTGTTGCAGTGTGGTTTCTCTGTCTGTGTTGTGCGGCTGCTTGCTGCTGTAGAGGACACCCTTTTGCATTTTGCTTTCAAAGTTACACAAAGCAACTTTTTAACATTAAAACATCAATAAATAGCATTTATATCAAACTATTTCAGTGTTTGCTCCCCTGTGTATGCAAGAATAAATTTCACATTTGTCCTAATTTGGATTTATTGTGATGACATTCAAATTTGGCCCCTCCTCCGTGGCTAAGCTAGCCGCTGGCACCACGTTTTCCCTTCCTAGGATGGCGATGGAACGAAACGCCACCCAAAAATGTAACGCTGCCATCGTAGGAACGAGCTTTGGGCGCTTGGCGTTTCGCAGCTTCCTATTGGATGCTGTGCTGTCAGTCCGGTATAGTGTGCTGTGATTGGCTGGGAGCTACACACACATACACACACACGCCACCGCCGCCCAGAAGAGTCCCGAGCTCAGCAAAACAAGAAAATCCAGGCAGGGTCTCTGCAGACACACACACCAACACACACTGCTAGTGGCTCACTCTCATTGTTTTTTTTAGGAACATCCTACATATTCTACCTTTGAATAAACAAATAGACACATAAATAAATTATTAAAATCTGATACAAGTGAACATCCCCATTGCTTTTTTTCTGAAAGTGCAGATCAGTCGTGTTTATTGTGAGTTTTTTCTGCACCTGTGAGGCTTTACTGAAGGCGTTCGGTCAGCCTGACATCAGCGCTTGGCGTCCAGCCTTTACTGATGATGTTATACAGATGACATCATCAAGAGGACTGACAGGTGATTGGGTGGAGACTTGGCCAGGTGGAGCGTGGGATTGGGATTGGGATTGGTACGGTCTAATACAGAGTCCTCCTGATGTCATCGAGGGTTCTTGCCTCCAGCAGAGTCTCTCAATATGATACAACAAAACCTTTAATCTTCATTTTAATCTGTCACTTTGGCTGATGAAAATATGAGATGAGGTTTTAATTTCTTTTCTTTCTTTCTTTCTTTTTTTTTTTTTTTTTTTTTTTGCATTTATTCAAAATTCAGATGGTTGACATTATAAAGGCCAAGTTGCACCTACATGTGTCTTCGTGCTCTCTTGTCACCGCTGCTGCTTTCCAAGACGACAGCTGTGCAAAATGCATTCTGGAACAGGGAATATGAAGCAAAGTTCGGCTGAATGAAGGCTGCATAATCTGCATAATTTTTTGATTGCGACAGCCTTATTGAGCGACGTCGTGTTGAGGGAGGCAGCTTCTGAATTGGGACACAGATTAAAGGAGTACGCCAACGTTTGGGCCAAATACCCCCCCTCACCGTCTCACCCACCCTGAGACAAGGTGTTGGATACCATTTTCACCTGTCACCTCCTGTGGAGTGAGTTCCCACAGTGACCTGACTGACAGCAGAGTTTAATCTGGACAAACAGGGAGAGTCTCCAGCCACCCAGTTAGAGGAGATGGGACAGTTTGTACAGGTTCCGTGTGGAACCATAATACAGAGCATTTGATTTGTCGAGGCTGTTCTTTAATGTGAAAATCCATTTGTCTTGTCAGTGTAAATGATCATTCATGCTGCAGCTAAGACACTACTTTTGATTTTCTGCTGTATGTTTTTGATCACTGGTGGGAATCCATCTCCAAACAGGAAGTGAAACTGAACACAGACATGCAAAAGTGTCTTCCAAGCAGAGAGACAGAAAGCTGGACTCACCGTTGTTAGATTTTGCCGACTGTCATCATTTGAGTATAAAGCAGTTAAAACTCGCAAATTTTCTCAGAGAAGCCACTTCAGAGAAAGGCCGTCGCTCAAAGAGCCACAAATCCTTTTTAATCGTCATTGTCAACCTTAACAACGGCGTTTTATTCATGAAATTCATACTTATTACTCATAGCGGTGATACATTCTTGCCTTCTTTGCAGAATCCATCCCCGCTGCCATCTGTGCTATGCATGTGTTTCTCATTCTCATTATCAAGTCTGATACAGCTGCACGTTAAATACCACGTTAAATACCACGGTAACAACACATGCACCGCCAAGTGGGAAAGCAAGTCTTCAGAGGATTTAAGAATCTCCTGACATGCCCTACTCTGGCGCCACCTGCTGGACACGTCAAATTATTTATCATAAATAAAGTGTGCAGCACTTAATTTATTTTTTTTTAATGTGTTTTTACACCTTTTCAGTGGATCAAAGTGTTCTGGAAAATTAAGCTACAAGAGTATCGGGGGTATTAAGTGTCAAGCTGATGTCGCTTTACAGGATTTCTGTGTTTGTGTCGACAAAATTTGAGCAGTTACCTCTTGCTGCCATGTGGGGGCGCTAACGTGCGGGATCTTTGAAATGAAAACCTGGGAATGGATTTGACCAAATTATCCAGTGTGGTTCTTAAAATGTTCCTCATGCATTCAGAAATGGTTCTTTGCATCACTATAAAAGGTCACGAGTGGAACGCAGTGGTTCTCAACCTTTTGGGTGTCGAGAACCCCCAAACTGAAGAACATCAGGCTGCGGAACCTGTGGTCGATAAGATGTCGTCTCAGGGATCCAGATCCACTAAGATTTAGTTATTCCACAACTGTCTGTACCGTAGATTGGCAGATTAACAGTGAATAGTCACTTTTTAGACATTCTCTCACTGGGATAACTTGTAGGCAATGAAATAATAGTGAAATTAAAATATTGCCCATTTTTCCGTGGGTCTGAGGGCTGCTGCTATCGAGAACCTTTCTAAGATAAACTAAAGAACCAATTTTGTGTCACAAGGAACTTTTCTGTGGTAAGATTAAGGAACTGAAAGCAAGAGAAAAACATGATCAAGAGAGAAAACTATAACAAATATAACAATGAAAGATGAAAAAGAATGAAAGTGACTACAGCAAAACAGATTCTTCATTAAGATTTAGACGCTGAAAAGCTGAATAGGACTGAACTGGCAGTGATGGGAGGAAAAAAGAAAAAAGAGTGAGAAATAAGGGTGAGAAAGCACTGATAGGAAGAAAGCAGGAGAAAGAAAGGGAGAGAGAAGAAAAGAGAAACAGGATTTGGAGCGAGATGGAGACACAAAGTGAAGAAGAAAAAACATGGAGAGGGATGGATTGAGTGTGGGAGGAGAGGGAGATGGTGTGTGATGATTTTTCACATCTCTGATGGCTTAGACAGAGCATGTCATTGGTATTTATGGGCTGAGAGACCTCACACTCCTAGCAACAAGGGAGAGAGAGAGAGAAAGAGAGAGAGAGAGCGATGAGAGGAAGAGAAAAAGGCAAATTAAAGGACAGAGTAAGAGGGGGAGACAAAGTAGAAGGATAAAGAAGAAAGATGAAAGTGAGAGAAATAATTGAGAAAAAGCAGAAGGGAAAAAACAGGACACAGGCAAAAATGAAACTGAAGAAAAGCAGGAGAGAAAATAAAATGAGAGAAAGGGACGGGTAGAAACGAGAAAGATTGGAAGTGAGAGCAAAGATCCAGAGAGGGAGAGAGAAGAAAAAAAAAAACTAGAGCGAGCACAGAAAAAAAGATGAAAGGGAGAAGCGGCAGAGAGAAGTGAGAAATGAAACGAGATGAAGACAAAATGATGGAGTGAGAGGACGAGAGAGGGACAAAAATGGAAGGATAGAGAGGAGAAAATGAAACACAGGAAGAGAGAGAGAGAGAGAGAGAGAGAGAGAGGAGGAGAATAGAAGTGGTGAGGCGGCAGTGTTCGACATGCGCAGACTCAGGCTCGTATTGCAGTAACGGCTTTAAAGGAAAAATCCCCCCAAAACCCTCCAGAAACAGCTGCCGATGACGCTCTTTGCATTTCTGGGTCGAATTTTTTTTGGCGTCTTCGTCTTCTTGCAGCGAATAACTGGCCAATCATTGACGAGGGTGACGACACATCCAGATATTTAAAGCATTTTGGTGGAGTTTGATATTAGAAATCATTTCCGGAGCTAAAACATCAGTGGTAAATGCCAGGTTTTGGTCAGTCGGTCACAACAAAACAGCGAGGGGCGTCTTTATCGTGAGCCGCCGTTTTGAAAAGACGTTCGACAACCATACAGGAGAAGCACATGGACCAGGATGCAATGCTGAGGCAAGCTGAGGTTGTGTTGTCAGTAAAGGGGGCGAGGCATTGACTTTTCCTCAACTAGAAAAACTCCGGCTCCTCTTGCTCTCACAGCACCATCGCTCATTCTGTTATTAATGTCTGTGCCTACACAGCAAGTTCAAGCCCTCTGTGGGGGTTGCTGAAAGGCATTCTGTAAAACGTAGGAAATGATTAACTAGAAGTGGGCGAGGCAAGTTCACCAAATATGCAAATGACGACATTACATGCTGCGCCGAACATTACAGAGAGATGATATGTAACACTGTGAAAAACAAACAGTCCCAACGTTTGATTTCTCCTCTAAGACTCTGCTTTCTTTCCCTTTTCTTTGTGTTTTCATGGAACGGATGGATGACGCGAAGGAGGATCTGGCAGTGCCGCGCGACAGGATGTTAGCGACGATGAATCCCAGAGGCCTCGCCGCCGGACCCAGGAAGAAGACCGACGTCTGACATGAGATTTGACCGCTGCGCATCACTTCCTCTGCCCGACCAGCTGCGGGACGACGGGCTGCGTCCTGCAGGTGAACCCATGGACCTGGAAGGCTCGCCGCTCTCCCCGTCCTCGTTTGTCAGGAGATGATCTTCGACGGACGTTAGATTTTCCTTTGCACAGCTTTGTGTTGTCTCAATTTCTAGACGTTTGGTTCCGGTACAAGACTTTTTATTTCTTTTTTTGTTTTTTGTTTTTTTTGTTTTTTGTTTTTTTGTGATGACAAGGGGCATTGTATGAACTAAACAAACTTACTCATCTATATTCCTACGCAGAGTACTATCCAAGCTGATTTGGAGAATTACTGCAGGGTTTTTACTCCAGGATTTTGTTACGAGGCGGTGCCGGGACGCCGATGGTCAGTCTCGTCGAAGCGATCGATCGCAGGTCGTCTGGCTGGGAGTTTTTACGCTGGTGGTGCTGGAATTCACAAAGGCGGTGCAGGCTGCGATGCTGTTGCAGCACTTTGGGGAAAGCTTGCAATAAATGCCGGGAGAAAATGCGCTTGAGCCACTAATACTGGACAAACAGTCGCTGAACAATGAGAATGTGTGATATTATTTGTACAGAAGGACAGATCAACTCTCTGATGACTGCGGTCTCCTCGCCTTTTCCTTGGAAATCAATCCTCTGTTCCGCTGCATGGAGCACAGAGGCCGGATACAACTGACCCGCTGACAGACAGGAGCACCGACACAGTTTTGTTGCGGGGGGGAAAAACATCGTCTACCTTCTAGATATTGTTTGGGTTTTCGATCGCCATGGGTCTGAGCCCCAAAGGGGACACCTGACTAAATCCTGGAATGATCGACGCCCCGATAAACCTCTCTGACTGGAGCCAACGAGGAAGTGGACCATCTTGATCCTCCAATCAGAACTCTAATAACAAAAACTCCTCTCCCCCCCACTTACCTCTGGTGGGGGGGAGGGTGAACCGTAGTTTTGTTTGTAGGGTGTAGGGTTTAGGGTCATAGGGTGTAGTTTTAGTTTACTAGTACATAGGCCTTAGACTGTAGACTAGAGTGAAGACAGCACGTCCAGACCACACTGCTTTGGTTAGAGATCGTAGTTGTTTGTGTTCACTTTGCCCGAGGCTGCAGGTCTCGTTACCCCCTAATAATTTCTCTACTGGGGCTCTGAGGGCGTCAGTGAGGCAACTCTCAGTGCTTAGTCAGTTGTGCTAGTTTTAGGCTTTGGCCGGTTTGCTCATTTGCCTGTGTCATCACACTTCTAGCCCCCGTGCTATCTAACTCTCAGTGAGTCAGCCTTTTGAGCTCCGCACCAGCCATAGCTGTGAGTCAGGCTAACATTTTATCTAGTGCAGAGGTTTAGCTTTTTGCCTCAGAGCTAGGTGGCAGCGCGCCGCCTCGATCTTACCCACTGCGAAAGCAAGCAGCATTTAAACTCTGACATTTACTATTTAGAATTAGCGAACCTTGGTTACTGAGCATCTGTAACTTCAGCAGCCAGCTAGCACTGAGTCCCCTTGCCATTAGCCTCTGTGCTAACTCTTAGACCAGCTAGCCATGGATGCTAATCAAGGCCCAGGCCAGGGCAGCCCAGAGAGCCCCAACCGGGCTGTAGAGTACCTTCTGGAGCTCAACAACATCATCGAGAGCCAGCAGAAGCTTCTGGAAACACAGCGGCGCCGTATCGAGGAGCTGGAGGTCCAGCTGGACCGGCTCAGCCAGGAGAACAAGGACCTGCGTTTGGACCGGCAACCTGTCGCTCCTCCTCCACCTGATCCTCCTCCTGAGCCTCCCCTCCCTCCTCCTCCACCCCCTCCTCCTCCAGCTCAGACTCCTCTGAGCTCCGTTTCGATCAAGAACCACCACCACCACCACAACCAGCACCAAGTTCCTGTCCAGCCCCCCTCCTCCATCCCCCTCCACCACAGCCACTACCATCAGTACCATCAGCAGCACCACCAGTCCTCAGCCCACCACTCCTATAACAGCACCAACAGCACCAGTACGACCGCCATCCCGGCTCCTGCTCCAGCTCCTATCCCCACGTCCATCTCAGTCCCCACCCAGATCCCGACTCCGATCCCCGCTCCGGCCCCGGCTCCACCGCCTCCTCCTCCGATCCCGCCCAGGGACCAACCACGGACCCACAGCCGTCTGACCCGAGGGCTCTCCACCAGCACCGGCACCAACACCAACTTTGTGGAGAAGGAGAAGGAGAGGCTTGAGCGCCTGCACAGGGCCAACGCCGCCAACAGCCACCACGATCACCACCACCACCACCACTCGCACACCCTGCACCACCACAAACCGTAAGTTGGATTTTAAGATCGTACTATCACTACTACCAGAGCCGTAGGCAACACGAGAGGGAGGCGAACCTGAACTCAGCGGAGGGAGAAGACGGGAACACCAGCTCACTGCTAAATGCTGGCAAAGTTTTGGCTGTGGCTGGTAAGACTGTTTATACCCCGAGACCAACATTGGCAGGTAACCAGCCATCATTTGGATGTCCTATTCCAATCTATTGGCTGGTATAATAGTTGAATTGGCTTGAGAATCTTAGGAAGACATTAGTTTCCTTGTAGCATCATTAGAACAAATGAAAAATGATGCCATATTGAATTGGGCCCAGTTATAATGTCTTGGCTTAGGGAGTGCTGCACTCGCATTTTAATATTGGGCTCCTCAAGTTTCTTATCTCTCTCAGATGCGCTCTTAATTCAACAGCATGGAAATGCCGTGTTGGTAACTTAATATATTTGCCTTTGATTTAATTGGTTTGATATGATTTTGATGTTTTAAAATGTATCACAGCTGATGCTAAATCTTCAGCTGCTTTTGGTTTTAACTAAGTGTCAAACTCCAGTTGAATCCTTCATGGCAAAACACAAGTGCAAATATGGCATCATTTCACTCCGGGTCACCAAATTCAAGTTTGGGTGCAAACCTGCCGTCCCGCTGTCTGGTTCGCCGAAACTCTTGGTGTGATCTCCGACTCTGAGCGCTACTAACCTCGCAGCTTCTCTCACGCAGGTTTGTGTAGGCCCGGAAATGTGCGACCACGTGCTAAAATCTTACCTTGAAGCATCTTTTGTTTTGCCTGATTCTCCACTGACACAAATGCAAGCAACAGATTTTAAGGCAAAGCTTTTTATTTTTTATTTTTTTTTTGCTGAACACAATTTAAGGTAAAGCTTTTGGACTCAAGCAGGCAAAAGAATGGGAGAGATGCTCAGTAAAAAAAAAAAAAAAAAAAAAAAAAAAATACAATAATGACTTTTAGCTGCTTACCATTGAAGTGTTTCTGCCAAAAAGGAGAGGGGGAAGTTGATGCCCCCCAATGCATTTTCCTTCTATTGAGCCAGTTTAAATGGAGTTGATTACTACACTATTTTAATCAGCTGATAGGCCTAGGGTGAGATTTTGTCCCAGGCTAGCAGGAGTGCATAGGATTCCAGAGACAGAGGTCTTTAAAATGAGGCATCTGCACACAGTGAAGTGGAATTTCAGCGATCTAACAATATTATGTAATAGGTATTGCAGCTAAGCAGTAGGATTGCTCAAACAGGATAGCGAGTTGTGTTTGATGAGCCTGTAAAGGACACCTGCTGCACTTTATGAAAACATGGAGCTGTTTGCAATGCTAACCCGATAGCGTGGTAACAGCCTTTCTGTCTTTATTTTTCTGCTCCTATTTTGTTTGAATATTGTTACTCCGAATAAATTTCAGTCAAAAAGCCACTCAGTTCACTGGCTGGAATTGGGTTTGTTGCCTGGCAACGCTATCTTAGGAACATTCTGTCAGGAAGTGTTGGGAACTACGGAGTCTTGCTGTCCTCGGCAGCAGAAGCCTTTGCAGATAGAGGCTGTGCGGGGCTGCAGGCAGCAGCATGCAGAGATGCAGCTGTCCCATGCACCCACCAGCCACCCTTATTTAGTTATTTCTTTAATTTTTTTTAACTACTACCAAACTGCTGCCGGTGGTAAGCACGTGGTCATGGTGATTGCTGTTGCCATGCAACTGTGGAAAACCTGTTTGAAGGACGACGCTCTTCGCTGAAATGGTTTTAACCTCGCTCAGCCCGGCATTCAGAGTGCTCGAAGCTCGCTGAGCATCGTGCAGCATCGCCTCCTTTCCACCGCAAACAATGAGAGCGAGAAGCCGGCGCTGTGAAGACAAGAGGTTCCCGATGGACCTGCAGCCCTGAAACAGGGGGAACGCAGTGATGACTCATGGAGACAAAGATGACTGATTTAATAGTAATATCTCACCGTCCTGTAAGATCTCATACATGCAGTCAAAGGAGAGAGATACAGGCTAGGTTGTGACTCAGACCTCCAGCGCTGGCTCTCTCAGCCGTCTTTTGAGATGTCTCGAGGCAGAAAAAAAAATCCATTATGTCTTATTTCCTGGGACGTTGAGGTGCAGCAGATATCAGGGGAAAAGTCTGACCTGAAGCTTGCAAAATGATGTAACACAGAGAACATATGATTAGCTGTGACAGTAGGGAAGATAAGGCTGATTCATAATGAAATCACAGTATAATCAGCTGATTTCTGGCTCTCGGAGTCCAGTAAACTCCATGACTGCACTTTCTCTGTTCCTCTGTTGTTTCTCGAGGCATGATGCAGCAAAATGCAAAACACCTTTTACGAATTTATCTTGCAGCGCCTCTGGCTGGAGAGGTAAAAAAAAAGATGTATATGAGGAAATGGGGGGGAAAATAAACAGGCACCTCGAATTACATGCAGCATCTTTGGCTGTATATTTTGTGTGGAGTCACAGAAATGTGTGAGAGATGTTAAAGATTGGCCTGCAGCTACAGAGGCTGGTATCACTTTATTTATTTACAGCAGCCTTATTCCTGTTTATCATCCCCTTCATCAGCCGGTGTAAAGTTTAAGTACGCAGTAACACAGTAATTAACGACAGTATCACTCTATTGTGATGGATTTACAAGACCGCAACACAGCAGTGAATGAACACTTATATTTGTCACTTATTTGAAGCTTCGTACTTAGACTGTGATGTTGTAACCCTGTGCCGCACACACATTGTGGACACACATTTTCCCCACAACATCTACTCTGAATTCACGCCACTCTCATGCATGAAAAACTGCACCCAGAGCAGTAAGTTGGACTAAAGCCGGTCTGATCTCCTGATGTTTCAGGAAATGAGCGCGATGCAAACATGTGCTCCATGGAGTACGTGCCAGTCAGTTGCAGATGCCTAACCCTGACCTTAAATAAAGTTGTTTTAGCTGCTGAACTTTAACCCTGTGATGCACAAGCGATTGTAGCCTACACTCTTCCATTCACTGTATGTTTCAACAGTTTAACCTGATTATTGTCATTCTTTTTGCAAAGCTTTATCCAATAAACATATTTGGTGTGCACAGCAGTGATTTATAATTTATGAATATGGTTATTTGTGTAACACATTTATTTTAAAGAGTACCTCACTGGTGGAAAACAGGTGTACTGGTATCCATCAAAGCAAACCAGCAGCCCTACTAACTTTGCCCTCAGGCTGCAGGTTAGTAGCAAACATCTAAATCTAATGTCCCAGGCTGGTGGCTGCAGCATCAGCCTCTGTCTGCAAAAACACCGACCCAACCAAAATAATAATGTTAACAAGCTGCTTTGAATAAAACCAGACAAAGAGAGCTACGACTGTCAGTGTTACTAACCAGCTGACTGAGCGACATGGTGTCTGATGGATGTCTAGAAAGAAAATTTCATGATTAAAAAAAAAACAAAAAAAAAACTTAGAATACAACCTGTGGTAATAAATGTGCAAATGTTACGCAACTGTCATCAATTTAGTGTCATGAAAGACTTTTAGCAGTGAGAAAAGATGTGTGTCATATTGATATGATATCATATAAAAATAATGTGTAAAATAGTCCTGTTATGTGGTTATTTTACTGACATGAAGTGTGTTCAGCAGTAAACAGGCTTTTTGCTCAATAAGGATCAGTTGCATCCGGATCATTTTTTTTTTACCCACTTATGGAAACTTGAGGTAGTGATACAACACATCTATATTCTTAAAAAGTGCAAAACGTAAAATAATACTAATAATAATAATAATAATATTACATTTGATGGCACTAAAAACAAGATTTCTGAGGAATGCCTAGGAAATTAAAAGATGAAATATTTACATTGTAAAATTATTGCTAAAAAGCAGATGACACAGGTCAGTTTTTGACCCACTTATGCATCTCAGGGTTTTATTTGCTGAAAGTGAGCAGCTCATCATTTCACTGTGGTGTCTGACAGGTGAAAGTATTTGGTCCGGTTCACGATGCTGTCACATGATCCGAAGCCTGCAGGGCGGCTCTGCAGAGCGACCGCGCACTGAAACAAACGAATCTCAAGACTCCAGAGTCGAGTCACTTTCTTTGGACAAAGTGTAGGTTCACACCGTGAGCGGAAACAAAGTCATATCCAAATCTGCTCACCCTGAGTGTGACGTGAATTCACAGCGGCCGCCGCGGGTGGAAGGTCAACAGGGGAAACTTCCTCTAAATGATAATACAGCGTCGTTTTGCAGTTAGACTGTTAGACAGAGGATAACACACTGGAGCAAGGCTGCTTTAACATGGAGAGCAAACACACATGAAGCACCAGCAAATGGCTTCAGCAGGGACCTACAAACCCAAAGCTGTGTGCGTTTGCGCGTGTGTGTGTGTATATGTGTGTGTATGTGTTGGGGGGGGGTTATGACTGATAATGCGTGAACCCTTTCGGATCGGGTGTTTCGAGTGTCCGATGACGTCGTCTCAGATGTTCTGCGTAAACAAACCATCTGGTGTGTCCGGTCAGGAAACCACACCGGGGAAGGGATTCCTGATCGGCCGCAGAGGTTTGGAAGAAAAATAGTAGAAGCTGCACTGCGGGATTGAATCTTAAATCATTTTTTTGTTGTTTTTGAGGTGCGAGTTTGAACCTGAATGTTACGTCAGAGCTAAAAGCCGTGTTCAAAAAAAAAAAATCTCACTCAGTTTCAAGCCGTCACACTGAGTTTCTAAACTGTACCTCACAAATTCTATTTTTTGGATTAATTTATACCACAAAACCCATCTTTCTTACAAAAAAAAAAAATGCAAGCAAAAACAAAAATTCATCCGTTCCATGTGCGACAAGACAGATTCAGATTCATGCAAACGGGAAGCAGCCGTTTTGTGGCGCCGAGCTTCTCTCTCTCTCTCTCTCTCTCTCTCTCTCTCTCTCTCTCTCTCTCTCTCTCTCTCTCTGCTGGAGGATTCGTCATTCGCAGCCATCAGACCGCAGGCTGGGAATTAACACATGTGACCATCATTAGACATCAGTGTTATTACATCCCATTGATCCAAGAGGCTGAGGGCGAGAGAGGGAGGGCGAGAGAGAGAGGGAGAGAGAGAGGGAGAGATGCTTTCTGCAGTGGAGGAGCAAAGAGGCGTCACTTCTGTAGGGTTTAGACGGACAGAAGAAGAGAAATAAAAGGGAAAAGAAGGAGAGGTGAAGACAGGATGGAGCTCCAAGTTCAGTTTCCTGATGAAACTGATTGGAAACAGTTTTCCTCTCCTCTTTTTCTCTCCTGCTTTTGTTTTTTTCTTCTTTTTTTCTTCTTCGTCTCTCCTGGGATGCATCTCCTTTTGTCCTTTATGTCTCTCTTTATTTCCCTTTTATCTTTTAATTTCTTCCCGCTCAACAGCAACATGAAATTGAACCGACTTATGGCGTAGACGCACACACACACACACACACACACACGCACACACACACACACACACACACACACACACACGCACACGCTCGCAGGCTGACCCTGTTTTTGTAAACAGCTGCTGACATCTTGTCCTCTGTGTGCTGATGACGATAACAGCAGTGTAAATGAGCTCAGTCAGCACCACTGCTGCACCAGGTGTGTGTGTGTGTGTGTGTGTGTGTGTGTGGGTGTGTGTGTGTGTGCTGCACGTGTCCCTGTGGTCTCACAGACATGCACACATGCCTGCCCCTGTGTGTGTGTGTGTGTGTGTGTGTGTGTGTGTGTGTGTGTGTGTGTGTGTGTGTGCGTGTGTGTGTGTGTGTGTGTGTGTGTGTGTGTGTGTGTGTGTGTGCGTGTGTGAGTGTGTGAGTGTGTGAGTGTGCTTTTACCCTATTAGTTCAGTGTCCTAGAAATAGAGCCATGTCAAGGTTCACTCAGTGTCTATGGTGTGTGTTTATGTGTAAAAATATATATGTATATCTATATCTATATCTATATATATATATATGTATATAGATATACATATATATACACTATATTACCAAAAGTATTCGCTCACCTGCCTTTACTCATACTATGAACTGAAGTGCCATCCCATTCCTAACCCATAGAGTTCAATATGATGTCGGTCCACCTTTTGCAGCTATTACAGCTTCAACTCTTCTGGGAAGACTGTCCACAAGGTTGAGGAGAGTGTTTATAGGAATTTTTGACCATTCTTCCAAAAGCGCATTGGTGAGGTCACACACTGATGTTGGTCGAGAAGGCCTGGCTCTCAGTCTCCGCTCTAATTCATCCCAAAGGTGTTCTATCGGGTTCAGGTCAGGACTCTGTGCAGGCCAGTCAAGTTCATCCACACCAGACTCTGTCATCCATGTCTTTATGGACCTTGCTTTGTGCACTGGTGCACAGTCATGTTGGAAGAGGAAGGGGCCCGCTCCAAACTGTTCCCACAAGGTTGGGAGCATGGAATTGTCCAAAATGTTTTGGTATCCTGAAGCATTCAAAGTTCCTTTCACTGGAACTAAGGGGCCAAGCCCAGCTCCTGAAAAACAACCCCACACCATAATTCCTCCACCAAATTTCACAGTCGGCACAATGCAGTCTGAAATGTACCGTTCTCCTGGCAACCTCCAAACCCAGACTCGTCCATCAGATTGCCAGATGGAAAAGCGTGATTCATCACTCCAGAGAACGCGTCTCCACTGCTCTAGAGGCCAGTGGCGGCGTGCTTTACACCATTGCATCCGACGCTTTGCATTGCACTTGGTGATGTGTGGCTTGGCTGCAGCTGCTCGGCCATGGAAACCCATTCCATGAAGCTCTCTGCGTACTGTACTTGGGCTAATCTGAAGGTCACATGAAGTTTGTAGCTCTGTAGCAATTGACTGTGCAGAAAGTCGGCGACCTCTTTGCACTATGTGCTTCAGCATCCGCTGACCCCTCTCCGTCACTTTACGTGGCCTACCACTTCGTGGCTGAGTTGCTGTTGTTCCCAAACGCTTCCATTTTGTTATAATAGAGCTGACAGTTGACTGTGGAATATTTAGGAGCGAGGAAATTTCACGACTGGATTTGTTGCACAGGTGGCATCCTATGACAGTTCCACGCTGGAATTCACTGAGCTCCTGAGAGCGGCCCATTCTTTCACAAATGTCTTGTTTCACAGTCTGCATGCCTGAGTGCTTGATTTTATACACCTGTGGCCAGGCCAAGTGATTAGGACACCTGATTCTGATCATTTGAATGGGTGAGCGAATACTTTTGGTAATATAGTGTATATATAAGCAGGGAGCAGGGGTAATTCACCACTCGCTCCGCACCGGAGCGATGGAACGGCAATAAAGAAACCCGCACCACCGCACTGCGTTAAATAACGACGCACCGCTCCTCACTCGCTCCAGCTCCACACCGCTCATGTACTCTGGCGCTTAGTCACTGTTGATTTGCAACATTTTGTGTGTGTGTGTGTGTCTGTGTGTCTGTTTTCATGCATCACTAATGGAAAAAAAAATCCAAATATTCCAAAGTTTTCTTTTGCACGTCTACAAAAAGTCTCGTGATGACGCCTCATGTAGTGAAGCTTTGAGGGAGTCATATTCCCAGCCAAAAAGTCACAAACGCACTAAATTAAGAGGGAAAAAAAATTACATATTCATGAGGAGCATTTTCTCAGAAATTCGAGACTTTATAATCTCTGAATTTCTGAGTTTTTTTCTCATAAATTAGTGAGTTTTTTCTTGTAAATTTAACACTTTAATCGCAGTGAATATCCATGTTTTTTTCTTGAGTTTTTTTTTTTCTGAGAATATTCCTCCCCTTTCCTCCCTGCAGAGGCGCTGATACGCCGTCATATCAGAGATAAAAGCATGTAGGGGGGAAAAAAAGCTTTTTTTTTTTTTAATGTCAGATTTCTATAAAGTTATAGGATCGGTAAAGCCTTGATTATCCAAACCCCGACGGGAACTGAAGCTGACAGGTCGCTGAAATTTCGGACACCTGAAACATGCATGACAACGCACCAGAGCTTTAGGGGAAAATTCTGTTTAATGAAATGTTTTATTAACATGTTTAGCAAAGAGTTTTGTGGTTGAAATTTAAAACTGCATCAGAAATGTCAGGAAAACAAAACAAATCGGCGGATCGGTGAAATTTCGGATAATGGAAACACAAAGAAAAACACACCACATCTCTTGATTGGCCAACATTAGAGCTTGAATTCCCTAAGTTGACTCTACTTAACACACACACACACACACACACACACAGACGTCCTCACTGCAGAACTGGAAGATTAATGCGTCTGGATCGATGTGCTAGAACCTATCAGGGCCATAGATCAGCTTGTTTATCGATCGGTTATTGATGGTTTTTTATCCGTGACTCCTGTTTCTGAGGCCTGATTGATCATCAGTCACATGACCCGCCGTGTTGTACCTTTCCCAGAGCGTCGGCATGCTAAGGTCCTGCTTCATCCTGCTGACGTACCGCTCAGGGTCCAATCACAAACTTAGCCAACACAGTTGATGAGTTTGATCGAGTTGCCCCGGTTCCTCTCCAGAACGTTCCTCTGCTCTCCTCCCAGAGCGAGCAGTGGGCTTTCAGAGCTGCCACATCACTCCTCCTCCCTTTCCTCCATTCATTCCACTACGATATGAACATGAACTTTCAGAGCCTTCACCCTTTCTTCACTCCAGTTTTCCATCAGCCCAATAAAGTCCTCCACATGAGTTTTCCTAAAAGCAGCTGAAACGCTCCCTCCTCCTCCTCCTCCTCCTCCTCCGCCAGGGAAAATAGTCCCTAAGCGGGGAAACGTTTTGCTTTCCACAGCCGATCATCAGCTGTGTGGTTCAACCAGAAACTCACATTTTGATTCTGTGTTGTGAAATCTTTCGTTCCCTGCAGGATTTATTGTCGTGTAAAATTTGGAGAAATTGTAGTAAACAGGCAAAAACATTCAAAAGCAGTGTACAGCTTGTTTATCAGTACTCGTTAGTACTTGGGACAGAATCAGTTATACACTAAATATGAAATCAAGCCGCACTATGTTCATCGTGCTGGAGGTGGACGATGTTGCTTGACCAGTTTCCAAGTTTTAAGTGTGCTATGTTTAGTGTTTCCACAAAAGACTACATTTCCCATCAGCCCCGAGGCTTCCTGCCCTCCCCCTCCCTCCCCCTGCCTCTCTGAAGCCAAGCGGCGGCGTGTTGGAAGTGATTTTTCCATCCGTCCTTTCACTCCTTCCACCGTCTGCCAGAAGCTTCCAGAAACCCCGGAGGTCTTAAAGCCTCAGCTGCGTTCGCTCGGGGAGAACAGCGCCCTCTGCCTGCTGGGTGCGGACTTACCTGACCTGACCCCACCTGCTGGGAAACTGAGGGAGAGGCTGCTGTGTTTATGGTCATTTTACTAATGTCCAAAGTCATGTGGTGACAATTTATAGATGTTGAAGCTCCACCTGTGAGGAAAAAGTAAAAAAAAACAAACAAAAAAAAAAAAAACACATCTCTCCTGCGTTATCACCTCTGCAGCTGCAAAGCAACAAATTTACAAGAAAAAAACGTTACAGTCTGTGTGTGTGTGTGTGTGTGTGTGTGTGTGTGTGTGTGTGTGTGTCGGCCTGTTCTGGAAAGCAGCACAGAGCTGAGCCGGAGCGATCACAGGAGCGAGGGACCTTGATAAATATGGCAGCGCTTTTATTTTGGAGCTTGTGAGCGATGAAGTTATTGGATATTCTTCCAAAATGTAATGAATCGAGGTCTGTAGGCTCAAAAAACAAAAACAAAAAAATCATAAAAAGGAGTAAATCAATAAGTAAATGAGCTCCTTATGAAACAAACAAATTAAAGAAAAAATACAGTTAGTGAAATGTTTGAATGATTATTTAAAATTTTATTCCCGCTCACATCTCACATCTTTCCTGTCCTTCCTCACTAAATTTTCCGTAAGCGGTTTAATACAAACTCATCCTCGGCTGTCGAAAGGCTTCATCAGTCATTTCAAACCGTCTAAAATCCCCCAAAATCTTTTTTTTTTTTATATATATAATTAAAAATAAGTTAATCACCTTAAACCCATCAGGCTGAAATCATTTCCAGTTCGTTTTAAACGCGGCGAGTCACCAAAACTCCGAAACCTCTTAATAACACTTGTCCCCTCCGGCTCACCGTAGTCACCCTGCTACTCACACAGTCTAATTAGAGAGCCTGACGTGAGTGTGTGTGTGTGTGTGTGCGTGTGTGTGTGTGTGTGTGTGTGTGTGTGTGTGACAGGAGTTAGATGATGTCAGCCCGTCTCGTTGATTGATGGCGTAATCATGCTATAGCTGACCTGGATGTTGAAGCATGCACACACACACACACACACACACACACACACACACACACACACACACACACACACACACACACACACACACGCAGTAAACGCTCCTGTATTGAATGGCAGCTCTTAAATCCAAGCGAGTGTTTCACGTTTCTCTCTGTCCGTCTGTCCGTCTGTTATATTTGGCAACATGAAAATGAGACGGTGGTGGTGGTGGTGGGGGGTCAGGAGGAGGGATAAATGCCGCGTTGTCATGGCAACAGCTCGGCAGGCTGAGGCCGAGGCCGAGGCCGAGGCTGAGGGGAGGAGAGGAGCGGAGGAAGCCGAGCCGGTTTCATAACGGCAGCAGCAGCAGCAGCAGCATCGCCGGCTCGCGCTGCAGCCGCGGCTCCATTTGCATTCGGAGGCTTTTAGCTGAGTCGCTCTCACCCACAGAGACTCAGCACACACACACACACACACACAAATAAACACACAAACAAACATTTACCTGTATGGTAACCACTACAGCTTTGTAACCACTACACTACGTTTCATTTGCGCAAAAACACTCCCTGGAATGTCCGTGAAAAATCCGAAAATTCCCACTCCGCGTTTTCCGTGATTTTGACGTCTGGTGGTTTAAACCTGTTGGCATAAGATAAGATAAGATCGGACCATGCTGGAAATAAGTTTTGTACTTTTGCATGTCATCCTATGGATTGCTGTTTTATTTGTCTTAATCCATAAATAAATCTATCTATCTATCTATCTATCTATCTATTCAGATTCAGATTCAGATTCAGATTGCTTTATTAGTCCCCGAGGGGCAATTCGGTTTCTACAGCAACATAAAATACATACAACAATAAACACCTGGGTAGACAAGCCACTAAAACACATCCTAACATGACATGTGCAAAAGGGCAAATAGGCGCTCAGTGCAAATTCTGGGGTGCAGGGACCATACAGTACTTACAATATTATTCCATAAAAGTCAAAAAAGAGAGCGAAAAAAAAAAAAAACCTCAATTAAGGCTACCTCTGTTCAATAGGCTGATGGCAGATGGAATGAAAGTCCCACGGTGGGGAAACTTCAAGCATTACAGCAGCAAAGTGGATAGCAAAATATGAAGCATAATTTACAGTATAAACAGATAATAAATAGCAAAAAGCAATATAAACACTATAAACAAGGAATATAGAAAAAAAATAGAAATATGAACAATTTAAACAACAGAAGAAAATAGGTTCAGGGTTGGTGTGAAACCATGGGGGGGGTAGTTAAGGTGCTGAGAAGAAGGAAGAATGTGCATCATAGTGCGGTCTTGGCAGTCTTGGAGAGTGTGTGGTCTGCTGGTCTAATGTGGACATTTTTAAAAGCAAACTCAAGACCGACCTTTTTAGTTTGGCTTTTAATTAAATGTTATTTTACGATTTTTTAAAATTTATTCCTTATTTTTTTTCACCTTTTAGTCTGGTTTTTAACTGAATTTTATTTATTTTATTATTTACTTGTCTGTTTATTTATTTTACTTTTTTTTTTTTTAGACTGGTTTTCAATTGAATTTTATTTATTTGATTATTTTACCATTTTAATCTTGCCTTTAACTGAATTGTATTTATTACATTTACTTTTATTTATTTATTTATTTATTTTTATTGATATTTACTGAATTTTAATCTTTAATATGGATTCTCTTCTCTCTAATGTTTCCGTGTAGGATAGCGTTTCCTCAGTGTTTTTAATTCCTTAGTCCCAGAATGCCTTGCATCACAACCCACAAGATAAGGTGCCTGCTGTTGCATGCAGCTCTTGGGTTTGATGTGCAGGAGGAGGCAGAGGCGACAGAGACGGTGAGAGAGGAGAAAAGTTTTCCCGGGAAAGAGAAAGGGGAGAGTTGCACTTTGGACTGAAGAAAGGTGGCTGCGTTGCTGCTGCAGTGCATTCTGGTCTATTGAGGCTGCAGCAGTGCATTGTGGTCTATGTGCTGCTCCTGTATGGTTGTTGAATGTCAGTGCAAAATGGCGGCTCTAGAGAGAAGAAGATTGTGAGGAACTGAAACCAAAACCTGACGTTCTCCTGAAACAGATCCTGTCATAAAACTCCACGTCATCTGTTCATTTGGACGTTTATCTGCTGTAATTAGTAAAATACACCGGCAAATTTTTAAAAATGTGCCTAGAACTACAGGAACATCACTAGCTGCTGTTTTTGCCGATTTTTCCTCACTGAGGAAAACCGATGGTCGATTGAAGTTTCGACCAGGCCTGTCAAAGAAAACATCTTCAGAATCGCGTTCATCTCATCAGTCTCATGCTGGAAATGTACGAGATGACTTGTTGTCATGCCTTTTCACTGCCGTGCGGTGCATTCGAGGAACATTTTGGTGTTTCAGGGTTTATGTGATGGATTCCCCGACGCGACCTGTGTTTTTCAGCTCGCTGTCTTCAACAAAACTGATCGGCCGTCAGTCCACGTTAATCCGTTTAGCAGCTGCGTGGTTCAGTTCTGCTGTGTGGACACATGGGACCGACACTCGCCTTGTCATTCATTTTGTTTCCTATCAGTAAAGACAGTAACTCCCTGCTGGCAGCCTGCACTGTGTCTCCATGAAATGACCTCACATGACCTCCACTTCCTCCACTTCCATCGATAAAAACTTCACAAATCTATAAATCAAGAAAGTAAGAGTCCATTTCATGGCGTCTTCAAGGGTCAAAATTCACCCGCGTGTTCATTTCATGTGCATTATGTTGTTAATAGCACGTTAAGGTCTGGTTTATCGGTTTATTTACACAAATAGAAAATAAAAAAAAAAAAATGCACAAAATCAAATGAGCAGGGAAACTGCCAAAACACCCTCAACCGGCTTGAAAAGTGGCATTCTCCAGGCAGCGTTTCACTGGAAGTCATTTTGGCAGTGAAGTGTACACAGTCTGCATGTGTCACAGCAGTAAGTCCTCAAATTAATCACACGTGTTAACTCCGACAGCCGCGATTTAGACTCAAATCACAAAAACTGTGAATAAACACCCAATTTATCAGAGTCCACCGGCAAATTTGAATTTCTGCTGACTGTCAATGTCCTCGCGTCCGCCGGCCGTTTGGCGTACTGCACCTTTAAGTTCACAGCCGTACGATCCAGAACAAGATCAAAAATGTCTGTTTGTGGGAAAAAAGATAAAAGCGAGTTTACAGATACCCGCTGACTTTTCATGTTGAGTTGTAAACAATAATCAAATGATCCACTTTCTTAATGTTTATCTCTGATTCCTGTGTGACGACTGAAGGGAAAAAGCTGCACCGATTCCAAGTTTTAGAGGAAAATGTGACTTTTTTCCAGATGATGATGACGGTGAAATCCCGTCTCGTCTGTCTGAGGGAAAACAGAGAGAGAGAGAGACCGGTTTGATCCGGCCCCCGTTTGTAAATATTTCTGTTACATAAAAGTGCATTTATGAGCATGTGAATGACTGGTTTTAAAGGCTGATACGTGGCGACAGACCACACAGCCCACAGATGGCAGGAGGAACATTCTGGCAACCAGCTGATCAAATCAAAAGACGAGGAGTTTGGTGTCGCGGCGCTTCTCTGAACAGCAGGAGAGGCTACAGCGAGCGGCGAGGACCAAAATACAGAGGAGGACGCAGAGTTAACAAATGAACAAGAGAGAGAGAGTGACGGACACTGACTGATGGCACAAAATTAAAACAGATAAAGTCACATTTCGAGGTTAGAAGTAACTCATTTATCCTTTAATCTTCTGCATTTCAACAAACTTAAAGGAATACTGCATTGTTTTGAGTGGAATACCCCTTTTTCCTGACTTCCCCAGACTGAGACCAGATGTTGGACACCCATTTCCACCTCTGGACGTCCACTGGTTCACTTCCTATGAGTAGCATTTCCTGTTAGCTTAGCATAAAGACTTGAAGTCTATGGGAGTCGTTAGCCTGGCTCTGTCAAAGTGAAAAAAACAAACGTCACAGCGGCTCTGAAGCTGCTCTGGTTCACACGGTGGGTTTGAAATACACACAAACAGCAAAGGAGAGCGGTTTGAGGAGAAGTTAATTTATTATTATTATTTTTTTTAATCCTAAGATGAGTATTTCAAATCCACCCAGACCGGAAAACATCACCATTTGGACAGAGCTGAAAAACTCCCTGTTCTGGATGACCCGTCCCCGGCAAAAACTGTCCCCAGAAATGTCCCCGATTTAAGCAGATTATGAAGCCCGAGCGAGCAGAGCGTGCTTGCCATGCCCTTTTTTTGTTTTGTTTTTTTTTGGCTTGGCTTGTATTATTGTCACCAAACCTTATTTCCATCAGGCATAGTTACGGCCGCTGAGGGTCCTAGTAGTGCTGGGTGGTATGCCGGTTCATACCGAATACCGGTGTCATTTTTTTTTATGATATGAATTTTTCAGATACCCCAATACTGGTGTGTGTGTGTGTGTGTGTGTGTATGTGTGTGTGTGTGTGTGTGTTTGTGTAGCGCACATAACGTTGGGAGCAGCACGTGGTCGTTGGAGGGGGGACTGTTTTTGCAGTTGCACTCACTAAGCAGTGGGAACTCAGAAAATGAAGCTGAAGAACTTTTCCCAAAAACAGGAGCTGTGTCGGCTGTTTGTCTTCAGCTTCAAAAAATCCGTCGGCAAAGGCAAAGAAACTTTCCAGCTACAGCAGCGCACTGACATAGATTGTGTAACAAAGTGAAGAGTTGCCACTCCGCTCTATTTTCACTGGCTAACAGCAGCACACTGGCTTAGCTTGTCTATTCAGAGAAGAGGTATCACTTCGGCTTATTTTTCAATCTATGTTGTCACATGCATACTACTGCTCATTCATTGGTAGCTGAATTGTTAGGTCTGTTTGATAAGTAATTCACATTTTTAAAATAATAATAATAATTTAACATATTGTTAAATCAGTCAAATCAGTCTGCATATTAATGCAAATGGCCTTAAATTTGCATAATAAAAAGGTTGTGTATTTTGACTGCAACTGTCATGCATTCTGATTCCTTCACTTCATTAGAATCATGAGTGCCACACTGCAAAAACGCAAAATCTTACCAAGACTATTTGTCTTATTTCAAGTCAAAAATGTCTTATTTCTAGTCAAAATATCTCATTACACTTAAAATAAGACATGATCACCTCAGAAGTAACTTGTTTTTAGACAATTTTCACTTGTTTCAAGTGAAAATTCACTTGAAACAAGTGAAAATTTGCTTGTTTCATTGGCAAAATTTGCCAGTGGAAAAAGTGAAAATTCACTTGAAATAAGTGAAAATTAGCTAGAAACAAGAAACAAATTTTGCCAATGAAACAAGCAAATTTTCACTTGAAACAAGAGACAAATGTCTAAAAACAAGTTACTTCTGAGGTGATCATGTCTTATTTTAAGTGTAATGAGATATTTTGACTAGTAATAAGACATTTTTGACTTGAAATAAGACAAATAATCTTGGTAAGATTTTGAGTTTTTGCAGTGCACCTCTTTGCATCATTTTGTGTTGCCATGGAAACCTGTATTAATACTAGGGTGGACAACTTGGACATTAATGTCCAGTATTCATTCCTCATGACAGTAAAACAGGTCATTAATAATAATAATAATAATAATAACAATATAAATAATAATATAAAATAGGTCATTCTAAGTTAATTTACTGCAGTAATTCTTCTCTAAATAATTAGAAAATGTGGTTAACACCCAGACATGCATGAAAAAAGAAAATACCGTCATATACCGTGAAACTGATATGATTTTAAAAATACTGTGATATACATTTTTGGTCATACCGCCCAGCACCAGGTCCTAGCCATGCAAGGGACAAGGTTTTTACTGCATCAACGACATATCAGCCTATAGGGATGTTGATTCATCTTTTATTTTGGACTGGACAGGGGTTCCATCAATAGCTAATTATTGACCCAATGAAGAGTCACGTTCTTGCTCTTTATACCGTAGTTTAACATTTTTTTTTTTTTTTTTAACCTCAAAGCTGGAAATGCCCCCCCCCCCCCGTTTGAGAAATCTGGTCACCTTATGAAAAACGATTTTGAAGGACGCACAACAACAACATGTTTGTTTTGCTCGTCAGCTGCAGCCCTTTTTGTTTGGACCTGTTTCTGAGCTGAAAAACAGAAAAACAGCGAGGGGAAGTCTGATGGAGGACAGCCTGGTTTATGAACTGTAGTGTTGGCATGTTTATTATGCAAGGCTGTTTACCAGACACACACACACACACACACACACACACACACACCTGCTGCTTCCTGTCACATGTCAGAGAATCTCCTCCGGTCACTTTGACTCAGTTTCTTTGGTTTTCTTGTGGGAAACCGGAGCTCCGTCCTCAGAGCTGCAGCTGCTTTCACAGTCTGAGTCACGTCAGGTCAACTTTAAGGAAACAGTGATTTTTTTTTTTTTTTTAAATAGAAAACATGCAGCATTAGCTCTTTTTTTTTCTTTCAAGAGATCATGACAAAGTTATAAAGTGGGTAAAATAAGATCCGGCACATTTAAGTTCCATTTCCCTGTAAATCACCAGAGATAGTTAGGATCCAAATAAATAAAAGCGTGAGTGATTATTTTAGCGTGACATTTTAATCTCTAATCTCACCGCTTTGAATCTGTTTGTCAGAGTTCAGGTCCGATATGAGGAAAAAAAAAAAAAAAGTGACGTTTTGAGAGTTTAGAGTTTGAGTGTGGACATCTGTGACAAAATGTGAAAACCTCCAGTTTCTGTGTGTGTGGTTCACTGTGAATACATGTGGCTACAGTGTGTGTGTGTGTGTGTGTATGTGTGTGTGTTTACTGTATGTTTATTGGACCAGAGCTTGCATGTGGATTTATATGCGTGTATATTTCTGGGTAATGGTGATACTGTCACTGTGTTTTACCTGTGTAACGCCTGTATCCTGCTGCAGAGGATTATTTGATAAACTGTAAGAGGCTCGGCTGTGACATCACGAAATCTGCAACTGAGGAAGAAAAAAATACCCTGGAAAAGCTAAAATAATTTTCAGTGAACAGGAATAAATCAGGTTTTAGAGTCTTCACCCGGCAGGAGCTCCAACATGCAGATGAAAACTCAAACATGGAAGAGTCGCGATACGTTGCACTATCGAGTTGTTGTTCCACCTCTAGTGTGTGTGTATGGGGTGAGAGTGTGCACGTGTGGTGACGTGTGTACACGTGCACACACCTGTAAATGTGTGTCAGTGTGTGTGTGTGTGTGTGTGTGTGAGTTTAGCGGGCAGCGTCAGCGTCGCCTCGGCTTCCTCTCTGCCATGTGCCTGTCTGATGACATCGCAGGTAATCCTGCGGCTGCAGAGCGGCGGGAAGCTGCCGGAGCGCCGGGAGGCGGCGGGCGCCACTCAGCCGGCCGGAAGGAGCGCGGCGCGATCCGAGGAGCGCACCGCCTCACACACTGTCGGGTTTCATCAGCCTGCCAGAGTCAACACTTTCCACAAGTTCGTTAGTGTTGGACTTTACGTCCCGCTGCTCCCTCGGCTGCCTCCACCTCAGGTCCTGATGTCATACGTTTCCCAGAATGCCTTTCAAAAGCACACAGAGAAGGAGCCCGAACGCGTCACGCTCATCTGTGGGTTTTTAGAAGAAAAAGTGAGTAAAAAGTGAGATAAACAGAGAGAAAACAAAGCTGCAGCGTGCCAAGCCCGTTTGTTCAGATTACAGAGAAGCTGCTGGAGTCAAACACAGATTTCACAACACAGATGCTCCGCTCTGCACGCCGCTCCGTGGAGGCTGCAGCACTGCATGCTGGTCTATAGAGGCTGCAGCAGTGCATGCTGGTCCGGTCTATCGAGACTGCAGCATAGCATTCTGGTCTATGAGCTGTTCTACGAGGGATTTGTGAGGGATTTTTCCATCGCAGTTTTCCCCAGAAGCCGACAGAAACTCTGAAAGCTTCAGCTCGCTGTGCTCTGGAAGAACAGCGCCCTCTGCCTGTTTGGTGCCGTAAAGCAACACAGCAGATTTCCACACTGATCCCTCCTGCTGGCACACTGTGGAGAAAGGTCACCTGGGTCTTCCCTGTTCACATTGTTTGTCACTGTGCACGGCTTTGCTTTATTACCCTAACCTTCCTCAGTACGCCAGAACGATCACCCAAAATATGAAATAAGTTATGAAGCTTGCTGAGTTTTTTCTCTTCTTAGCAAAGAATAGGGTTCTCAAATTCTGCCCGAACCCGACCCTACCCGACATTTTCGGGTAGGGTCGGGCCTAAAATGTATGTGAATTGGTCGGGTAGGGTCGGACTTCGGGTTCTGGTTCTGTGTTTTACTGTCGCCTTTGAAGGACGAAATCTAAATGAGGCAGGCATGAAGCAGAAAGAGAGAGAGAGAAGAACGGGATAACAGTTCAGTGCTAAATTAAACCATTTTGTGCAGAACTACAGTCACTTTACTAACTTAGCATGTTTTATGAACAACTGAACATGTGAAGCTGCCTTTCGCCAACTATCAGGCGACTATCAGCAAACATTTGGATCTCGCCGAGAGGCTGAGACGAGGGAGTTTGACCTGCTTGACTCAATAAAGCCATGATCCGATGCTGCATTTCAAACCTTTATTGTTAAAAACTGTGAAGCAAACATTTAAAATCACTGGCAATGAGGTCAGCAAAATATGAGCCTCCCCCGCTCACCCCCCCTCTCTCCAGCTCATTCAAAAAAAACGCTCTCAAACAGCTGATTTCACTACTGAGGTGAGTCGACATGTGTTCTCCATTCATAAAGTGACTATCAGTAATAAACCTGCACCAACACCAACTATTATGTCCGTTCTCTCACTGCGACTCGAATTTGAGTCACCGGCGCTGCTAAATAATGGCGAATTTGGCGATCTTTTCTTTTTTTCCTCTCATTTTTTTTTTTTTTTTCGGGCTTTGTCGGGCTGTCGGACCTAAAGTTCGGCTAATTAGTCGGGTAGGGTCGGGCCTCGGTTAGGGTAGAGTCTTAGGGTGCTTTCAGACCTGTCCCGTTTGGAGCCGTTGTTCCGAAACAGGGAGCGCTTCCCCCTAAAGATCGGTTCGTTTGGACATATGTGAACACAGCGATGGCGCTCGGATGCGGGACAAAACAAGCGGGCCGAGATCGCCTAGAAGAGCTGGTCTCGGCTCGACTCCATTCGAGCCCTGGAGCGGTTCGTTTGCAGTGAGAACAGAATCGACACAGCAACCGACACAACTCACTCAGAACTGTGGTTCAGCGTCAAACCCCGTCTTCGTCGGTGATTCCTTGTCGCGGCCCGTCTTCTTCTCAGTAGATGCAGTATGATATTATTTCCCCTGTGCAGTCTTGATTCCCGGTAGAACGGGATGTTTTCCTCCGTTACAGAACACCGGTACATTCAGTAGCGGTTTTAGCCACGGGCGAAGCGGGCATTTTTTCATGTCATGTGGGGGGCGACACGCGCAAAAAAAAAAAAAAAAAAAAAAAAAAATCATCAGCGCCGCTCACCTGTCAGATCCGGCAGACCTGACCAGGTGGGCGCGGTACCGGCCAGTGCCGTGGCCGATGGCTTTTTAATCAAACAAGATTTTGTCCATAAAAAAAAAGAAAAAGTAAAAGTAAAAAGTAGGTAGGAGTAGTAACACGAAAGGCAGTAATTTGGCGTCGGGCGGCAACATGGGCAGAACCGCCACTGGGTACATTAACCACAGAAACACAGAGAAACAAACTAGCCACACGCTGAAGATGCTCCATGGTTTTTGAAGAGGAAACTTCTTCTTTCGGGGTAATTTCTGACCAATGAGAGAACAGTTGGTTCGCGCATGGCATTTGTTCACAGCTTTGACCCGCTACAGACGGTTGCCCTGTGAACACAAACGCTCCAAACGAAAAACGAAACAACCGTATCGCTTTAGCCCCTGAATCGGAACAAAGCAAACGGGCCACAGGTCTGAACGCACCCTTAATTTTCAGGCCCGATGAGAACTCTAGCAAGGAAATGGAAATTGTAATGGACTTCTATTCATTCTTTATTCATTCTTCTCCTTGATGTTAGCCGTAACCGACTTATGCCGAACTTTAAATTCACTCTAACCACGAAGCCGACACGACCGCCCGGAGTATGAAACATCCTGTCGCCTGCAAAACTCGGCGAGACAAGAGTATTTTGAAGCGACTGCCGGTTAAATCTCAATCTCACACGCTGCCGCGCTGAAGCGAGCGTGCACGTGCGAGAGTGTTTGTGCGAGTTTCACCGATGTGGCGTTGCCATGCCGACGGGAGGCTGATGGAGGCTGACAGGCTGATCTCTGATGCTAATGACTCTGATGTCTCCAGATTAAAGCCGTGATGATTTATTGATGTTAAAATGTTACACGCTCTACCTTTGACCCTGTGTGTGTGTGTGTGTGTGTGTGTGTGTGTGTGTGTGTGTGTGTGTCCGTTGCTGCGGCTCGGTCTGTTGCTGTGTGGGTTGCAGCAGCGCTGGAGTGCCGCAGGCTTGTTGAATGGAGCTGCACTGTAGTTAAATATCAGCAGCCGGCCCTGCACCTGTGTGTGTGTGTGTGTGTGTGTGTGTGTGTGTGTGTGTGTGTGTGTGTGTGTGCGTGCGCGTGTGTGCATTCTGTATTCTGTTTGTGTGTGTTTGTGTGTACGTGCATGACGGCAGGCCAACTCTGTGTGGATGTGCTGTCATCGTGAGTGTGTGTGTGTGCGTGTGTGTGTGAGTGTGTGTGTGTGAGTGTGTGTGTGTGTGTGTGTGTGAGTGTGTGTGTGTGTGCTGCAGGGGAAACTAGGCTAGCTGATATGAATAGAGTGATGATGAATTACCTCTCAGAGCCGAGCCGCAGGACAACACCCTGGGGTCCTCTATGCTCCAATAGACTGTGTGTGTGTGTGTGTGTGTGTGTGTGAGTGTGTGTGTGTGTGTGTGTGTGTGTGTGCGCATTCTGCTCGCATTCCTCTGTGTGTTGTTCTGTTGCACCATAAATGTAAGGTGGATCAACTGTATGTGAGCGTGTGTGTGTGTGTGTGTGTGTGCGTGTGTGTATGATATAGTAAAATAGAATAAGTGTGTTAAAACTGTGTGTGTGTGTGTGTGTGTGTGTGTGTGTGTGTGTGTGTGTGTGTGCGTGTGTGTCCAGATGTAGCCTATTGGAACAGTAAATCAACTGTGAGGAGCTGCAGTGGAGGATATATTTAAAACACACACACACACACACATGCTCACATACATGCACGCACACACACACACACACACACACACACACACACACACAGTCCTTGTTACCGTGACAACATGTTTCTTCATTTGCAACGGTTGCCCTTAACAACACTGTTGGCATGGCCTCCTTTCTGGAGCTGCTAAAACTGAAGCGAAGCCTCTCTCTCTCTCTCTCTCTCTCTCTCTCTCTCTCTCTCTCTCTCTCTCTCCGGGCCTCTACCACTCTCTCCTTCATGCTTGTCCATCTGTCTGTCTGTCTGTCTGTCTGTCTGCCTGTCTGTCTCTCTGCCTGTCTGTCTGTTTTTCTTTCCTCCTCCAAACCCTTGTTATAGTTTCTGGAGTTTTAACGTCCCAGCAGCGACGTTTCATTTCACCTGTAACTCTTTTCCACGTTGATGTGATTTTGTAATTTTTTCGCCGTGTGTTTGATGCCATCACCCTCTGACCTCTCACGGGACGGTAAAGCCACCCGTCTGTGGCTCAGCCTGCAGACGAACACCCGCCGTGACGCCGTGACGCTGTGCTCTCTGATCTGGGAGCTGCCGTGAAAACACACAGCTCTATAATCTGGTCGTTGTGGGATTAAGAGAAGGCGGGTTAGCACAGGTAGATCAGATCAGTGTGGCCAGGCTCCCATCAGGAGACTGGCAGGATAAACACACCGAACACACTTGGTAGAAAGCTCGGAAAGGAAAAAAGGAGATGTTGTACAAAAGAAGCGAAGGAAAAACACATCCGTCGCTTGCCAGCCTTACGGCGCCCTCTGCTGCCTGTGAGTCGCCTGAGGTGAGGTCAGTCCGGGGAACGTCAGGGGGTTTGGGAGGCCATGTTCGGGGCCTGCTGGGGTTTTGAGCAATTAAAGTGATTCAAACCTCTTTTTAATTAAGGGAACACGATAAAAATGATACCTGATTTCCTACTAGAACCCAGACACCACCCAGGTAAAAGCCAAAGAAAAACATTTTCTGCTCTCCATCACTACATCGACCCCTTCCTAAAATAATCGCCAAAGTCATTTTTCGTTTTGTCAAAAATGAGTTTTTTGCCTAAATGATCTCCTCTTGATGCTGCCCACCTCTGGAAAAATCAGTTGAACAGATCGTGCCGTTCTACCCCTGAAGTATAATCGCCTAAATCAAGAGTGTGTCAAACTTAGGTAGTTTTATTTTGCCTAAGTCAAAAGAAAAATGGGCAATTTTACGTTATTTAGGCTATTTTAGGCTATTTTAAGCGTTTCAAGATGGCGGCGGTATCAAGAAGAAAGAAAATTTTCTCTGCCAGTGACGTTATTTCAATGATCCAGGGCTCATCCCCAATTGGTAAGTGATGAGGTTTAGTACAACACTGGCATATAACAAAGGCATGTTCAGAAATTTGTCATTTATTTCTGTTATGTTACATAACTGACTGACATTGTTTTTAGTATGTCAGTAGCCATCTTTTTTTATAACCTTTTTGAGTGAAATTATCAAGAAATATCATACAGTTAATATTTGGTGAATTTTTTCGTGTCGCCTGAAAAACCTGAAAAAATGACTCAGGCGGTTATTTTATGAAGGTGTCGATATGCTGATTTGCGGTTTCTGTTTATCCTGTCTGTAAAAATGCAGAAGTGGTGCACACGGTGATGCTGAAGGGGTGTGTTTGGTTTGCGTGCAGAAACGGGGCGGAGTTAACGGAGCGTTTTCCCGACAGGTCGATGAAGTGATGTTTGTTTGTTCTGATGCGGCTCGGCGTTTTGTTTTAGCGTTTGTGGCCTTGACAGGTGTTTTCCAGCGACTGTTCCGGTGTTTGTCTTTCAGTTTTGCTGACCTGATTTGACTGGAATAAAAAAAATAAATAATAAAAAAATTAAAAAAAAAAACAAAAAAAAAACAATCTGCGTTCAGTCTTATTGCACAACGGTGGAAAAGCCTTTGCCGATCCTCGTCTGTCCGTCCGGTGAGTGTGTGTGTGTGTGTGTGTGTGTGTGTGTGTGTGTGCAAGCCGCCTCCTGCCCGCCCATCTGTTTCATACAGCGGCGTTACAGAGGTGACGAGCGACAACCTCTGATCGGACAATTAATTGATTAATTGCTGTCAATTAATGTCAGTCGGTTGTTCCTTCCTGTGAGCTCGTCAGGACGTCTTTCACACCTCTCACAGGCTGATAACTGGCTGACACACACACACACACACACACACACACAGAAGGGGTGGGGGTCATTCAGTCTCATCTCCAGTGTTCAAGTCTTGTTTTACTTTTTCAAATAAGGTTAAAAAAAAAAAAAAATCTGCCAGTGGGATGAGATAATCCCACTCGTTTCCAATGCAGTTTTACGGATTTTTTTTTTTCTGGGAACGAGTATTAATGTGTTGAAACAAGGCAGAATAAGGCAGATCAGCCACTAGGATCAAGAAAATGACACTTGCTTCCCAAAAAAAAACAAAAACAAGTTGATTAGCGTTGGAAACAAGTGGGATTAAATTAAATCATCCCGCTGGCGGATTTAAAACAAGAAACACGCAATTCGAACACCGAGCATGAGGCTTAATGGCCGGGTGATGTGGAGAGGAGTTGCAGGGAGCCGTCCCATTGGTCCGACAGCTCATTACTCCGAAGCCCCGACAGTCCAAAAAATGTCCCGTTGGACTGAAAGCCCATTAGTCTCACGGGCCCGTTTTCCCGAAAACAAACGCCCACTGCTCTGAGAATACACACTCTGCTGTTTATTTAGAGTGGGTGCATTTCTCACTAATGGGCCTTTTGCTCCAACGGGACATTTTTCAGACTTTTGGGGGTTTCAGAATAATGGGCGTTCGCACCGACGGGCAGCCCCCGTGGCCAGCTCCAGTAAAACACAGTAAGTAAATCTGTTTTTTTTTTTTTTCCCCTCCATACAGCAGCTTTCAAAAACCACAGCTAAACAAAAGGAGCAGCGAGAGTATAAAAGAAAGTGAAATAAAGGACGCTGACATGACAAGACAATAACATCAGTAGGAAGCAGCGTAAATATAAAAAAAAAATAATAATAATAAAAAAAAATAAATAAAAAAAAAAGGCGAGTTTGGAGGCGTCGGGCTGTGTGTGCAGAGCTCGCCGGCGTCTCTTTCTACCCGCCAACAGGGACTCAGATACAAGGTGAAGGCAGGCGGCGGGGTAAACCAATAACCACACACACACACACACACACACACACTCACACACACTCACACATAAACCTATAGGGGCTTTTCACACATTTATGCTGACTCTCAAATGGAATCAAGTGGAGAATTTTTTTTTTTTTGTGGAATTCCCCTTTAAAGCAAAACACACACACTGTGACGCTGCTGTGTTATTAGACGGACAGCTAATCACCTACAACTAACACGACTAAGTTTCTATTTTTATTTCGCCTTTTATTCTCGTCTTCAGTGTTCAGATGTTATTTTTCTTCAAACAAGGTCAATAATCTGCCAGGGGGATGATTTAATCCCGCTTTTTTTTTTTTTTTCCAACACTAATCAACTTGTTTTCAGCATTTTCCTTGAATCAAGTGTCATTTTCTTGATCCTCTACTTTATTCTGCCTTGTTTCAGCAGATTTATTCTTGTTCAAGGGAAACTGCACTGGAAACAAGTGGGATTATCTCTCTCGCTCGGTATTTTTTTTTCTTTACCTCGTCTGATGAAAAACAAGATTTTAACCCTGCAGATGAGACTAAATGAGTTGTTTAAAGGGATATTACATGTTTTTGGGTCAGCTTGCTGAATGCTTCCCGAGCGGAAAGGTCGGTTCTCAGCTGGAAGCGGAAAACGAAGCGAGTGGCTCGGCTGGAAAATGTTTTTGCCAACATTAAACAGAGACTCCCTCACACTTGTGTACACGTCTGCAAATGAAAACATGTAGTCCCTCATTTATTATTCAGCGAGTGAAAGTATAGACTGAGTGCCCTCTTATCTTCGCCCGGGATGAAAGAGAAAGGCAGATTAAAACGCAGCCTTCCGGTTCTACTCGGGAATATTTGTGTTTCAAAACAACCCGACGGACTCCGCTCAGGACTCAAGTCGATATTTTCTCAGAACGGACGTGGTCATGAAACAAAAAAAAAGGCTCACGTTACATCGCCTCAGCCTAAAGCCAGTGCCATGAAGAAATGGCTTTGTACCGAGCAGCTCTCAGTGGAATAATCTGGCTTATATTATTATTCCGGCAACACGCAGAGGAAGTTTTAAAAAGCAACAGAAGAGGCAACTGTTGGGTAGAAGCCAGCAAAATATCTAATTTCTTCTATTTGGTTTTATGAAATCCAAGCGTGGTTATGGATGCAACTGTTAATATGTGAATACAGTGTGTGTATATCAGCATGGGGTTGTGCAAAATGTATAGTTTATGTGTAAATAGCGAGGATTGCCCAAAATTAAACACGATTTTGCAATGTCTATAATGTTTTAATTAGGGTTGGGGATGGGTGGATGTAGGTGGGGGGGTGTAATTTAAATTTATTTATGTATGTATGCATGTAAAAACGCGTGTACGCAGTGTGATCTTAATATGGAGCTCAGGAAGAGGAGCTGTTACACACCTAATGAGGATCCAGATCAACAATAAATAATATTTGCAGACGTGCAGAGCTTCCCCCGCCAGTGGAAATTCACCTTTCTATAGGCAGCAGCTCTTCCCGTGTGAATTTGTCTTTTAATCAGAAATCAGACAGTGGTCAGTGAGTGATATGACAGGTTCATTTATCATATAACTGATGAATAACATGGTGCTGTTCTGCATTGATTAAGTCCCTCAGCAGACAGTTTTAGTGTCCCGTGATAATGTGGGTACAAAAACGGTTCAATTGAAAGCCACTGAAAATAAAGCATTGCTCATCGACGGCCACGAATCACAAAAACTGGCCCTCAGAAGTCCACATCGCTCAGATCCCAGCACCAAGATGGACAATGAGCTGGGTTAGGGTTAGGGTTAGAGCTGGTTTCACAGAAGGCTGATGGCATGTTGTCGCTTTGTCCTGCTGGTCACCTGAATTCAGAGTTTACTGACTAGAAGCATCCACACTGTCATGGAAAAATGCTCTGGTAAGCGTACGCTGTAAATGAAGTTTTTTTTTTTTTTTTTTTTTTCCTACAAGAATGAGAAAACTACAGTTTGGGAGGGAAAATAAATAAATAAATAAAAATAAAATAAAATGAAAACATTCCCTGCATTTTCAGAGTTTTCTCTCTGAAATATTTCTGAAATAATTTACATATTTTTACTTTTCTTATCCAGAAGCATCCACAGTGACTTGGGAAGTGACTTCAGTTCAGGAAAGTTGGTGGTAGATTTTTTATTATTTATTTATTTATTTATTCATTTATTTATTTTCTTCTATTTATTTACTTATTTTTTTTCTTATTATGAAAATCATGCTGTGAAAATAATTTCTGGTGTTTCCTCTTATAAAACGCTGATTCAAAAAAAAAAAAAAAAAAAAAAAAAAAAAAACAATATCCTAGGGAATTCCACACCTTCTATTTTTTTTTCTTTGCTTTTTTCTTGTTCTTCTTCCTCTCTGCGGGGTCAGAGGTCACAGCGTGGAGATTACACTCGATCACTTTAACGGGACTAATTAAACTAATTTGAGTTTCAACACAAAATCGCTAATCACTCTGGCAAATTTAATGTAATTATTCTCCTAAATGTATGTATAGCTTGTTTTTTGGAAATGGTTGAAGCCAGATTAACACACAAGTCCAGT